>NC_053431.1:68539903-68599505 GCF_007990345.1 Gossypium hirsutum
TAATTAATTGCTATATCTATGCATTATGTGTGTACGGAGTATGTGGAAGTTCTTCTCAATTTGCCAATGCATAGAAATTATTCAATGGGATCATAGAGACATGGTGAATATGATAGGCTAATTAAAATGTCTATTAGTGCATGTACCAAAAAGGGTGGTTTGCATGTCATTTACCCAAAAATGAGAGTGGCGGCCAAAGGGATGGTGCTCCACTATCCAATTAATATGGTTTTAGTTAACAAATGGCTTAAAATAATATAATAAATTGAATAAAAGAGAAAAGGAAGAGGAGTGTTCATCTTCTTCTCCATCTGCCAAGGCCGAAACAAGGAAAAAAAAAGGGGAACTTACCTAGAGCAAGTCGGCATTCATCTTTAGCTATAGGAGGTAAGCTTGAATTGTTGATTGGATTTATAATATGCTAAGCTAAATGTGGATGCACTCTTGGTAATGTCAAGAAAGTGAGATTTTCATGGTGATTGGCTATATGCCGAATGACTAAGTCTTAGAATAGGGTAGAGATTTGGATGAGTATTAGAGGCTCCTTGTACATCGATCAAAAGTGAGTTTATTGAGAATGTAATTTCTCTCTATGATATTCCTAGCATGTTAAATGGTCTGATAGGGCGAAGAGTTATGGAAGTTATAAATGATGAATCAAGTGCAAAATTTAGTCTGATGTTATGGAAATTCGGTTGAGATATGGAGAGGGAGTTTCATTTAGGTAAGATCAAAGGATGAGCAATAGGCATTAAAAGGTGAAATGTGTGAAACTTAAGGTGTAAAAACCTATATGTAATACATAGGAAATGTTAAAAAACTAACATGGTAATTCGGCCATGTAGAGTACATCCTAGAGATATATATTAATTCCCTACAATCGACTAAATGGGTGATTAGTAAGGGTGATGCCGAATATACTAACATATGCATTGTAATGATGTAAATATAGCAGGCGTTAAATAGTGATTATTGATTAAGCTCAGGAGTTAAAGAGGAGAATCGAGCAAAGCAAGAAAGATCATCGAGTGAACCGTCTTACCAACAAAGAAGTCATAAGCATAATGTATTAATAAATGTCAACGCAGAAATGCTGAATGGAACATAAATATACATGATGCAGGGGTGAGAAAGTATTGAATGAAAAAAAGGAGTGAGTATTGAGTTGTGATTCGGCACTAAGTGTGCAGGTGAAACATAGACAGAAATTGGCACTAAGTGTGCGGGTTCAAATTGTATAGCACTAAGTGTGCGGGTTCAAGTTGTATGGCACTAAGTGTGCGAGTTCGATTATATAACACTAAGTGTGCGGACTTACTATATGTTTTGAATCACTATTGACACTAAGGGTGCGACCTTATTGAGTTGATCACGGACAGCGGAACGAGTAAGTGTCTTGAGTTTGTGGCTAATAGACGTTATGTTTATATTTGGAATTTTGCTTGGTAAGTCTTGAACCTATGTGATAATTATACTTGAAGTCACGTACATAAGATTCATCGTGGAATAGAGGGAATGTCATTTAGTTGCATGAATGTAACGAGAATGAAATCATCCATGGAAAATGCCTCAAATATCATGTTGAGTAGCATATGAATGTTGATGTAGTACTTGGTATGATATTGAACCGAAAGGTCTAAAGAACTATAGCATAGTTCGGTATGGGTGGAGAGAATTAACTCCTTTTCCTTTGTTTTCTCATGTGATAATTTATTAATGGATGATTATGTGACGCTTATGACTTACTGAGTTATGTACTCATTTGGTGTGCTTATTTGTTGCTTATTTAGGTTCTTGATCCATTTTGTGTGCTCGTGACCGTCGTCAAAGTCATCACATCGGATTGCAACTTTTTGGGGTATCTTCTTCTTAGTTGGCCTAGGAGAACATTTCGGCATGTATAGGCTATTATGTTTTGTTGAAATTTGGTATGTAAACTTTTAGCCATGCGAAAATGGCATAAATGTTCGTTTGGATTTGGTTCTATGATGCTTGGTCACAAGTCTTGGTAATTCGGTTGTGGTTGAGTATTGGTTGAGGTCTACTCGATTATTACGCCATATGTCATGGCTAATTTATTTTCGGTGTTAAATTCATGATTTGGTAATAGTGTAGTGGGGAGATGCTCGGTGATGATTAGTCTTTGGCATGGCTAGTCATGGTCATAATTGTGACATGTATGATGAATTATTAGTTAGATCAAGGAAAAATCACGAAATAGGCATAGTCTGCTTTAGTAACAGATGCTGCCAGCAGCAGTGTTGTGAGATTGAAAAATCACTAAAAATAGTATAAATGGAATTAAATAATGAATAATTAGGTAATCGAATCTTGATGAGTCTATTTTCGTATGGAAGAACGAAACGACCATATGAACTTTATGTTAGGAGATAATTAAATTCTTGTGAACAGTGCCAGAGCGATTTCTGGATCCCCTATTATGACTTAGAAAATTCACCGTAATTTTATCGAGATAATTAGAGGTCATTCCTTATATGTACAGATTCGTTATCGAGTCTAGTTCATTAGAGACAAACGGCATAGGCATTGAAGCCCTTTACAGGGAGATATTTAATCGTAAGGTACAGAGGCAGTGTAGTCGAACCTTGAAACAGGGAACTTAACAAATAAACTGTACTAATTGGCCTAACCAAAAATTCTAGAAAAATTCCACCATATAGATATATGAGTCTAGTTTCGGGGAAATTTACGGAATTGGATTCGAGTTCAGAACTCAAATATGATTTTAAAGCGACCACGATACAGTAGCCAGCTTGCCTGGAACAAAAAATATATATATATATAGGGGGAAATAAATGAAGTAAGCCGGTAACACCTCGTGTTCGATTTCCGGTAATGGCATGAGTTCGGGGTGTTACATTTTGATTGGTATCAGAGCTATGGTTTAGTCGGTTCTAGGACTACCATAGCGCGTATGAGTCTAGCTATACATGCCTTAATGTTAGTGCTTATAATGTGATGACTTCTGACGGTTAAAATTTTTGTTTTGATTAGTAAATGGAACCCGGGGTAGAGAGACCCTTAGCGGATGACGTTGAAAGTGTAGCGGCTGCTCCTGCGCAAGGGACACCGCCTGTTGAACCTCAGTCATCTGCAAATAATCAAGATGAGGGGCAAAACAAGCCTTCTTCACCATGATGAATGAGTGGGTCGCGCAATATGCTCGAACCAATCCGGCTGTCCAACCATTCCCGAATTTGAATAATCCACCCCAAGAGCCCGTAATGCCATCAGTTACTGATCCTGTGAGGCTGAGTAAACCACCTGTAGACTTGATTAGGAAACGTGGGGCCGAGGAGTTCAAGGCCATAGTTACTGATGATGCCGAAAGGGCCGAGTTCTGGCTTGATAATACCATTCGGGTGTTTGATGAACTGTCATGTACACCCGATGAATGTCTAAAGTGTGCTGTATCCTTGTTGCGAGACTCAGCCTACTATTGGTGGAGGACCTTGATTTCCATAGTCCCAAACGAACGAGTTACTTGGGATTTCTTTCAAATGGAATTTCGAAAGAAATATATTAGTCAACGGTTCATCGATCAAAAACGTAAGGAATTCTTGGAACTCAAGCAAGGCCGTATGACAGTATCTGAATACGAACATGAGTTCGTAAGACTCAGTCGGTATGCCCGGGAGTGTGTGGCTGATGAGGTTGCTATGTGCAAAAGATTGAAGAAGGATTGAATGAAGATTTAAAGCTACTAGTGGGTATTTTGGAGATAAAGGAGTTCGTAACACTAGTCGAACAAGCCTGCAAGGCGGAAGAACTTGGAAAGGAGAAGAAGAAGACTGAATTTGAAGCTAGAGACTATCGTAAAAGATCGACGGGTAAAGCTCCGTTCTCGGCTGTAAAGAAGTTCAGGTAGGACACTAATAAATCGAGGACGACTGCGGGAATTTCCATTAGAGCCCGACCATTGACAAACTCCCGAGCTACTTCGGTAGCTAGTGTGGGCAATAATCGTCAAGAGAAACCTAAATGCCCCCAATGTGGAAGACGACACCTAGGTGAATGTTGGGGTAAGTCTACTAACAGGGCCTGTTACGGATGCAGTTCGAAGGACCACTTCATTAGAGATTGCACGGAGCTTGATGAGAAGAATAAGATGCAAGGTGCAAGACCTAGTGGAATGACAGCTAGAGGTAGACCACCGAGAATTTTAGGAGGTAGGGGTGGTAGTCAGAGAGGGGCCTCTGATACGGCTGTTCGAACAGAGACCCGTACTCCTGCTAGAGCATATGCCATTCGCGCACGAGAGGAGGCATCCTCCCCTGATGTTATCACTGGTACTTTCACTCTCTTTGATACTAGTGTCATTGCATTGATTGACCCTGGCTCTACTCATTCATACGTATGTGAAACCTTAGCATCCAGTAAGACTCTACCTGTCGAGTCTACTGAGTTCGTAATTCGAGTGTCAAACCCTTTGGGTCAATACGTACTTGTTGATAAAGTGTGTAAGAGATGCCCTCTAATAATCCGAGAATCCTGTTTTCCAGCCGATTTGATGCTTTTACCGTTTGAGGAATTTGATGTTATTCTGGGTATGGATTGGTTGACCGTACATGATGCAGTGGTGAACTGTAAAAGTAAAACCATTGATTTGAGGAGTACAAATAATGAAGTAGTCCAAGTTGAGTCTACTGATTTAAAGGGGGTGCCAGCGATAATATCTTCAATGACCGCTCAAAGATATGTGAAAAAGGGGTGTGAAACATACCTTGCGTATGTATTTGATAGCAAAGAGACGGAAAGGAAACTTAAATCTGTACCAGTGGTTTGTGAGTATTCAGATGTTTTTCCTGAGGAGTTACCGGGGTTGCCACCGGTTCGAGAGGTGGAATTCGGCATCGAAATTGTACCTGGTACCACGCCAATCTCAATAGCCCCATATCGTATGGCATTAACAGAATTAAAGGAATTGAAAGTTCAATTGCAAGAATTGACGGATAGAGGTTTCGCTCGACCGAGTTTTTCACCATGGGGCGCACCAGTACTGTTTGTGAAAAAGAAAGATGGAACCATGAGATTGTGCATCGATTATCGTCAGTTGAATAAAGTGACAATAAAGAATAAATATCCGTTGCCACGTATTGATGATTTGTTTGATCAATTGAAGGGAGCCTCAGTGTTTTCAAAGATAGATTTGAGATCTGGTTATTATCAGTTGAGGGTTCGAGACTCGGACATACCCAAAACTGCTTTTAGAACGAGGTACGGTCACTACGAATTCTTAGTGATGCCGTTTGGACTCACTAATGCCCCTGCGGTATTTATGGATTTAATGAATCGAGTATTCAGGCCATACTTCGATCGGTTTGTGGTTGTGTTTATTGATGATATTTTAGTTTATTCACAAGGTGAAGCTGAACATTCCGAGCATTTGAGATTAGTATTACAGATTTTACGAGACAAGCAGTTATACGTAAAATTCAGTAAATGCGAATTTTGGTTGAGAGAGGTTAGCTTTTTGGGGCACGTGGTGTCCGCATCGGGTGTCAGAGTGGATCCGAACAAAATTTCAGCCATACTCGATTGGAAACCTCCACGGAATATTACTGAAGTTAGGAGCTTTTTGGGGCTTGCCGGATACTACCGACGGTTTGTAAGGGGTTTTTCGATGATAGCTGCACCGTTGACAAAACTACTTCAAAAGAATGTTGAGTTCGAGTGGTCAGAACACTGTCAGGAAAGTTTCGATCGACTAAAAACCTGTTTAACCGAGGCCCCAGTGCTAGTACAACCGGAGTCCGGCAAAGAGTTTGTCATTTACAATGACGCATCCTTGCTTGGGCTAGGTTGTGTGTTGATGCAAGAAGGTCGAGTTGTGGCTTACGCGTCGAGACAATTAAAGCCGCATGAGAGAAACTATCCAACTCATGACCTTGAATTAGCAGCCATAGTGTTCGCCTTGAAAATATGGCGACATTACTTGTTTGGAGAGAGGTGTCATATTTATTCAGACCATAAGAGTCTTAAATATTTGATGACCCAAAGAGATCTAAATCTGCGACAAAGACGTTGGCTTGAGTTGTTGAAAGACTATGAACTTGTCATTGATTATCACCCGGGGAAGGCTAACGTGGTGGCCGATGCTTTGAGTCGTAAAGCACTGTTTGCTTTGAGAGCGATGGATGCTCACCTATCCGTTTCGCCCGATGAGGTGCTAGTAGTTGAATTAGAGGCCAAACCATTATTGATTCATCAAATACTTGAATCCCAGAAAGTCGACGCTGAATTGGTCGCTAAACGAGCTGAATGTGCCTCGAATGAGGAATCGGAGTTTCGGATTGACAACAATGATTGCTTGACGTTCAAGGGTCGATTATGTGTTCCAAGAAATTCGGAACTTATTTCGATGATTTTGAATGAGGCTCATAGTGGCCGAATGTCTATCCACCCGGGCAGTACTAAAATGTACAACGATTTGAAACGTCAATTTTGGTGGCCGGGTATGAAACGAGACATTTCTGAATTTGTTTCAAGGTGTTTGATATGTCAACAAGTAAAAGCGGAACATCAAGTGCCATCTGGATTACTTCAGCCAATCATGATACCCGAATGGAAATGGGATCGAGTGACAATGGACTTTGTGTCTGGGTTACCTTTGACTCAGAGTAAGAAAGACTCGGTCTGGGTTATTGTTGATAGATTGACCAAGTCTGCTCATTTTATCCCTATCCGTACAGATTTTTCGCTCGATAAATTGGCAGAATTATACATCTCCCAAATTGTTCGATTGCATGGGGTACCTATTTCTGTCGTGTCGGATAGAGACCCAAGATTTACATCGTGATTTTGGAAAAAGTTACAAGAAGCGTTGGGTACTAAGATGCATTTTAGCACCGCATTTCATCCCCAAACTGATGGCCAATCTGAACGAATAATTCAGATACTTGAGGATATGTTGAGATGTTGCGTCTTAGAGTTTTGTGGTTCATGCGAAAGATATTTGCCTTTGATTGAATTTGCTTATAATAATAGCTTTCAATCAAGCATTAAGATAGCACCTTACGAGGCTTTATACGGTCGCAAGTGCCGTACCCCATTATTTTGGACTAAACTTAGTGAAAGTAAAATATTTGGGGTTGATTTGATTAAGGATGCTGAGCAGAAAGTTCGAGTAATTCGTGAAAGTTTGAAAGCCGCTTCGGATCGTCAAAAGTCGTATGCGGATTTAAAGAGAAAAGACATTGAATATCAGGTTGGGGACAAGGTATTTCTCAAAGTTTCACCCTGGAAGAAGGTGCCTAGATTTGGCCGTAAGGGCAAATTGAGTCCGAGGTTCATCGGTCCGTATGAAGTATCCGAACGAGTTGGACCAGTCGCATACCGATTAATTTTGCCCCCTGAGCTCGAAAAGATTCACAACGTTTTTCATGTCTCGATGCTTCGACGATATAGGTCTGATCCATCACACGTAATCACTCCATCTGAGATCGAGATTCAGCCTAATTTGAGTTATGAAGAAGAGCCTGTTCGCATTTTGATGCGTGAAGTAAAAGAGTTGCGAAATAAGAAAATCCCATTAGTGAAGGTGTTGTGGCATAAACACGGAATCGAAGAAGCCACTTGGGAACTTGAGGACTCTATGAAGGATCGATATCCTAAATTGTTCACTGGTAAGATTTTCGGGGACGAAAATTTCTTATGTGGGGGAGAGTTGTAACAGCCCTAGTGTGACCCTAGTCGGAAAGTGGTTTCGGGACCACAAAACCGAGTCATAAAAATAATTAATTGCTATATTCTATGCTTATTATGTGTGTACATGAGTATGTGGAAGTTTCATTCTCTAATTTTGCCAATTGCATGAGAAATTATTAAATAGGGATCAATATGAGACATGGTGAAATATGATAGGCTAATTTAAAATGGTCTATTAGTGCATGTACCAAAAAGGGTGGTTTTGCATGTCAATTTACCCAAAAGATGAAGAGTGGCCGGCCAAGTGGTGATGGTGCTCCACTTATTGTAATTTAATATGTTTTGTTTAGGTAACAAATGGCTTAAAATAATTATAATAAAATTGAATAAAAAAGAAAAAGGGAAGAGGAGTGTTCATCTTCTTCTCCATCTTGCCAAGGCCGAAACAAGGAAGAAAAATAAGGGGAACTTACCTAGAGCAAGTCGGCATTCATCTTTAGCTATAGGAGGTAAGCTTTGAATTTGTTGATTTGGATTTATAATATGCTAAGCTAAATTGTGGATGCACTCTTGGTAATGTCAAAAAAGTTGAGATTTTTCATGGTGATTTGGGCTATATGCCGAATGACTAAGTCTTAGAATAGGGTAGAGATTTTGGATGAGTAGTTTAGAGGCTCCTTGTACATTCGGTCAAAAGGTGAGTTTATTGAGAATGTTAATTTCTTCCTCTATGATTATTTTCCTAGCATGTTAAATGGTTCTTGATAGGGCCAAATGAGTTATGGAAGTTTTTATAAATGTATGAAGTTCAAGGTGCAAAATTTTAGTCTTGATGTTATGGATAATTCGGTTGAGATATGGGGAGAGGGAGTTGTCATTTAGGTTAAGATCAAAGGGATGAGCAATAGGCATTAAAAGGTGAAATGTGTAAAACTTAAGGTGTAGAAACCTATATGTAATTACATAGGAAATGTTAAAAAACTAACATGGTATATTCGGCCATGTAGAGTACATCCTAGAGATATTATATTTAATTCCCTACAATCGACTAAATGGGTGATTAGTAAGGGTGATTGCCGAATATACTAACATACATATGCATGTGTAATTGGATTGTAAATATTTAGCAAGGCTGTTAAACTAGTTGATTTATTGATTAAGCTCAAGGAGTTAAAGGAGGAGAATCGAGCAAAGGCAAAGAAAAGATCATCGAGTAGCCGAGTTGGAACCGTCTTACCCAACACAAGTAAGTCATTAAGCATATATTTTGTATTGATTTAAATGGTCATAACGTCTATGTAATTATGCTGAATGGAATGATAAATATATATACATGTATGCATGGGGTGATGACAGTATTGAATGAAAAAGAAAGGAGGTGAGATGTATTGAGTTGTTGATTTCGGCACTAAGTGTGCGGGTGTAAACATTTATGATCATGAAATTGGCACTAAGTGTGCGGGTTCAAATTGTATAGCACTAAGTGTGCGGGTTCAAGTTGTATAGCACTAAGTGTGCGAGTTCGATTATATAACACTAAGTGTGCGGACTTACTATATGTTTTTGAATCACTATTGACACTAAGGGTGCGACCTTATTGAGTTGATCACGGACAGCGAAACGAGTAAGTGTCTTGAGTTTGTGGCTAATAGACGTTATGTTTATATTTTGAATTTTGCTTGGTAAGTCTTGAACCTATGTGATAATTATACTTGAAGTCACGTACATAAGATTCATCGTGGAATAGAGGGAATGTCATTTAGTTGCATGAATGTAACGAGAATGAAATCATCCATGGAAAATGCCTCAAATATCATGTTGAGTAGCATATGAAATGTTGATGTAGTACTTGGTATGATATTGAACCGAAAGGTCTAAGGAACTATAGCATAGTTCGGTATGGGTGGAGAGAATTAACTCCTTTTCCTTTGTTTTCTCATGTGATAATTTATTAATGGATGATTATGTGACGCTTATGACTTACTGAGTTATGTACTCATTTGGTGTGCTTATTTGTTGCTTATTTAGGTTCTTGATCCATTTTGTGTGCTCGTGACCGTCGTCAAAGTCATCACACCGGATTGCAACTTTTTGGGGTATCTTCTTCTTAGTTGGCCTAGGAGAACATTTCGGCATGTATAGGCTATTATGTTTTGTTTGAAATTTGGTATGTAAACTTTTAGCCATGCGAAAATGGCATAAATGTTGGTTTGGATTTGGTTCTATGATGCTTGGTCACAAGTCTTGGTAATTCGGTTGTGGTTGAGTATTGGTTGAGGTCTACTCGATTATTACGCCATATGTCATGGCTAATTTATTTTCGGTGTTAAATTCATGATTTGGTAATAGTGTAGTGGGGAGATGCTCGGTGATGATTAGTCTTTGGCATGGCTAGTCATGGTCATAAATTGTGACATGTATGATGAATTATTAGTTAGATCAAGGAAAAATCACGAAATAGGCATAGTCTGCTTTAGTAACAGATGCTGACAGCAGCAGTGTTGTGAGATTGAAAAATCACTAAAAATATTAGAAATGGAATTAAATAATGAATAAATTAGGTAATCAAATATTGATGAGTCTATTTTCGTATGGAAGAAACGAAACGACCATATGAACTTTATGTTAGGAGATAATTAAATTCTTGTGAAACAGTACCAGAGCGATTTCTGGATCCCCTGTTATGACTTAGAAAATTCACCGTAAATTTTATCGAGATAATTAGAGGTCATACCTTATATGTACAGATTCGTTATGGAGTCTAGTTTCATTAGAGACAAACGGCATAGGCATTGAAGCCCTTTACTAGGAGATATTTAAATCGTAAGGTACAGAGATCAGTGTAGTCGAACCTTGAAACAGGGGAAACTTTAACAAATAAGCTGTACTAATTGGCCTAACCAAAAATTCTAGAAAAATTCCACCATATAGATATATGAGTCTAGTTTCGGGGAAAATTTACGGAATTGGATTTCGAGTTTCAGAACTCAAGATATGATTTTTAAAGCGACCACAATACAGTAGCTAGCTTGCCTGGAACAAAATATATATATATAGGGGGAAATAAATGAAGTAAGCCGGTAACACCTCGTGTTCGATTTCCGGTAACGACCATGAGTTCGGGGTGTTACAACCCCTCCCCCTTACCGAAGTGGTACGTATAATGGAATTTCATGTGATTTTTATTGAATAAGTTTCCGGTTGAGAACCCAAAGAGTTCAGTGATAGAATAATTATAAGTATGATCAGAGATTGAAAATGAGCTGATAAGTAAAGTCAGAGCCAGTAAAGTATCGGATTGATATAAAGATTATTGGAATTATGCATTGTCCCAGTTAGAGAAGGGATTCTCTTTGGTAAATCGAATTACTCAGGTGCAAGGTCGATAATAGTGTAAATCGAAATTTATTCAGAATTGGCCTTCTTTAGTGAATGGTTTAATATGAAATTTGTGATGGCAGAACTAGTTGGGGAAATGATATTTGAAATGTGAACTATCTGAGTGTGACAGTTATGATTGGACAGATTTAGCAGTCTCTTTTGAGATGTTCTATGTGTTTACCCGTTCTCAAAAATATTTCTATGGCTATTGATCTTCTGAAGAAATTCTTGTTATATGGGAATGTCTTCTAATTCTGGTGTTGGATGAAAGCATTGGTAGTCTGACTGGTTTATAATTTATATTGCTCTATTTCATCAGGTATTCTATTTCATTTCGTCTGATAAGAATTGATGAGAGAATACATATGATATTATGATTCTATTTCTTCTACTTGATGCTTCAACTGATATATATGTATGGGAAGATATATTGATCTTGTTATATTTGATTTCAGTGGGATTAAATGATGTTTTCTTTTAGACTTTCTTTCTTTGAAGAATTATCAGGGTATTCTGTATTTTCTCTATGAATTTGGTTTTCGATTCTCCGGCATAGTATCGTATCTTGGGTTTCTTTATCCTGGATCTCTTTATTCTAGATTTCTTTATTCTGGGTTTCTCTATCTTGGATTTCTTTATTCGGTTTTCTTGTTATCTTTGTTCCATAATTTGTCAATTATGACTCATGTTCGAAGTACGTTCTTCAGCTCGTGATAATCATGTCAACTATGACTATACTTCTAACTTGATCTTAGTAATGTGGTGATTTTAGTACTGGGATTTTTTCTAATTTCTATATAAGGATTTGACATCAGTAAAGGCATAGGTGATAAAAGCGCAAGTTTCAGTCGGTATGGTGAATTATTTATTTGAAAGATTTCATGTGACAATTATGTCAGGATTATTTTTTTCAAGTCTGATAATATAATTTCATTTTGTACAGATAAAAGAGTAAATAGTCTAAACGAGAAGTGTATATTTATTAGAAAGAGTTGGATATTAGTTAAAATCACTACGAATGATAAGGTTTTCGTCTTGTGAAAGTTGAAAAGTTTATTACATGTTGACAAAGTTTGGATAGATGAGAATATTGATAACCGAAGCGTCTGAACTAGACTAGTCTACATTGAGTAAAGACTTCCTGACTTTCAGTAATGTACTGTTGTATGAATTGTAATGTGTTTCAAGACAGTGAGGTAATGTGATAGTTTAGAGCATTCGATGTTACATAAAATCGGAGTTGTTAAAGGGGTTAAAGCCAAACATTGGGATCTATCAAAATTATCCTTGTTAGTGTTGATATTGGGATGGAAATGAGAAGGATTATTCTTGAGGCCATATCAGAAATATTTCCATGGCGGAAAGAGGAAAACGTGATGTATCCTATTGTTAAATGTTTGGCGAGATCTATAAATCATATATTTATTGAATGAATTCCTACTCATCAGATTCATGGAATTTCAGGTCTCTTTGATTGTTGGATTTCTTGGAATTCCGGTCTCCATTAAATCAAGTTGAGATTTGGGTTTTATGTCATGATATCATGGGAAACTGAGAAGGGTTGAAAATTTAAGAACAGTTGAGAGTTGAGACTGTAAGCTTTCAGATCATATGAGAAATTAAAGAGATGTATTGGAGGTACAGCCTAAGTGAAAGTTCTTCGGCACCGAATATGAGATTAAAAGTGAAGACCACTTTTCTGGTAAGATTTTCGGGGACGAAAATCCCTAAAGGGGGGGAGAGTTGTAATATCCTAATTTTGGGCCTAGTCGGAATAGTGGTTTTGTGACCGCAAAATATAAGATAGAAATAATTATTTTATGATTATTTTAAGTTCTATGATATGATTTCTTGATTGTGTGAAAATTTCGTGAAGAAATTTTATGCATAAAGTGCTTAAATTGAAATTAGGGACTCAATCGAATAATTTGCAAAACTTGCATTCTAGAAGTTTCTAGTATGAAATTGTTTTGAAATATTAATTAGGAGGTCTTAAGTAGCAATTTTACCAATTTATAAGTCTATGGACAAAAATTGGACACGGATGGAATTTTTGGAAAGTTTAATAATAAGGGCATTTTGGTCATTTAGGGGTAAAATGAATTAAAATACAAAATTAAAAGCCAATTTTGCTCATCTTCAACCCCATGGCCGAATATAGCAAGGAGAAACCATGGCTAGAGTTTTTCAAGCTTCCAAGCTCGATTGTAAGTCCGTTCTAGCCTCGTTTTTAATGATTTTTACGTTTTTGGAGTCCCGGTAGCTTGATTTAGCTTATGCTAGCAATAATTTAACCTAGGGTTTATATTTGGAAAAATACCCATAGGTGAAATTTGTGTATTTTGGTGTTTTATGATAGAATATGATGTTTTAAATTATGTTAGACAACTTGTGCTACTCGGTTTTAAGCGAAAACTAGCAAAAGGGCTTAATCAGTAAAAATACCTAATAGTCATAAGTACATGTTAGAGTGAGAATTTGTTGTTTCCATAGAAGGGAAAAATGATCAGCATGTCATAAAACATAAGAAAATAGGCTGAAGTTTAATTTACGAGCTTTGGGAAAAAGTGTAAATATGCAAAAGTTTAGGGGCAAAACTGTAATTTTTCCAAAATATGATTTTGGGTCAATTTGAATAATTTGAGTCCTAACTAGAGTATATTTTAAATGATAGAGCAAGGAAAACTGAAATTCGGACTAAAATGGGGAAAATACCAAGTTGTGGACGAAATTGTAAAAGTAGCCATTTTCGCATACGAGGTAAGTTCATATGTAAATGTTGGTAACATAGTTATTATTTTAAATGTTTTTGTGTTATTTAAATGATATGATAATTATTATGAAATATTATACTCGTGATAATTGTTTGATAATATGTCAAATTATGTGATATACTTGGACAATGTGAAATACTACCGAGTATCGTTATCGACATTCCGTAGGAGATGGTTGAGACACATGATTAGGAAAAAGGTCCCGTTGAACCTTAGGAATGGATTAGGATACAAGTGACATGTCACTAGGATGTTTGGGCATCCGAACTCGTTGAGTTGAGTCCGAGTTCACTTGTGGATGCGAATGTCCGAACTCGTTGAGTTGAGTCCGAGTTCGAGAGATGTAACTGGGCATCCGAGCTCATTGAGTTGAGTCCGAGTTCACTTATAGATGCGAACGCCCGAGCTCATTGAGTTGAGTCTGAGTTCACTTATGGGCGGGTTACATGGTAGCTTGGCTACATATGTGGTACTTATGTGCAAACTTTCCATGTATCCGAATTATATTCCGATGTGTTCAACGGGTAAAATTCTACTCAAATGGAGGAATACTCGAGGTGAAAGGGACGTATTGGTAAGTGTTGTGAAATGAATACTTTGAACAGGTATGTACTTAACCCTCAGGTTGAAAATTCGATATAACAACAATATGGTAAGATGATAAATGAAAATGTGATATGAATGTCTCGGTGATGAATATGCAAATGATGTTTTATGTTTGCTTATATAGTTGTGTTACTTGCTATTTGCATGTGAGCTTACTAAGCATTTATGCTTACTCCCTCCTTTTCATTCCTTGTAGTGTTGACAAGCCAGCTCGAAAATCGGAAACAGTCGGAGGCACGCTCACACTATCCGTATACCATCTTGGCATAATGGCTTGTATATTTTGGGTATGGCATGTATAGCATTATAATCATTTTGTGTATATGGTCTTATGATATGGTTATTGAGTGGTATGGAAATGCTTGGTAATGATTAGCCATTGGAACGACTAATCATGATCATATTTGGTGTTATGTATGCTAAATTGCTAGCTAATCTATGGAAACCATGAAATAGGTAAAATTTACCATAAAATAGATTCAGACAGCAGCAGTGATGTGAGTTTGAAAAATCACTAAAAATAGTAGAGATACAATTAGATGATGAATAATATATGGAATTGAAGAATTATGAGTCTATTTTAATATGGATGGAACAAAACAAGTATATGAGTTATATTTTATGAGATGTTTAAATTTTTGTGAAACACGGCTAGAGCGATTTCTGGATCCCCTGTTCTGACTTTCGAAATTCACTATAAAATTTTCAAAGATAATTAGAAGTCATGATTTATATGTAGAGATTTCTTATTGAGTCTAGTTTTATTATAAACAAACAGTATAGTCATTGAAACTCTGTACAGGGAGATATTTGATTCGTAATACATAGAGGTCAGAGCAGTCAAACCCTGAAATAGGGGAGACTTTAACTAATAAAATGTACTAATTGGCTCGACCAAAATTTCTATAAAAAAATTAGTAAATAGATATATGAGTCTATTTTCGGGGAAAATTTACTGAATTGGATTTCGAGTTTTGTAACTCGAGATATGAATTTTTAAGAGATTATGACGCAGATTGTTAGCTTGACTGAAAATTTTAAAAATAAATTGTTTGAGTTGTTTAAGTAATGAATTAAGTCTATTAACACCTCGTGTTCGACTCGGACGACGGTCTCGGGTACGGGGCGTTACATGTTTAATCTGTCAGCAAGTTAAATCTGAGCATCAAGTGCCATCTGGGTTATTACAACCGGTTATGATTCCGTAGTGGAAATGGGATCAAGTGACCATGGATTTTGTTACAGGTTTGCCTCTGTCACCAAAAAAGAAAGACGCAATTTGGGTTGTAGTTGATCGTTTGACGAAATCAACTCATTTTATTCTGATTTAGTTTGATTATTCGCTGGATAAGCTAGTTGAGTTTTATATTTCAGATATTGTGAGATTGCATGGTGTGCTATTGTAATTAGTATTTGATAGAGACCCAAGATTTACATCGTGATTCTGGAATAAATTGCAAGATGCTCTGGGTACTAAATTGCATTTTAGCACCACTTTTCATCTGCAAATAGATGGTCAATCAGAATAGATTATTCAGATACTCGAGTATATGTTGAGATGTTGCACTCTTGAGTTTGAAGGTACATGGGAACAGTATCTACCTCTGATTGAATTTGCTTATAATAATAGTTTTCAATCGAGCATCAAAATGGCACCGTACGAAGCCTTATATGGTAGAAAGTATAGAACTCCGTTATACTGGTCTGAGCTCAGTGAGAATAAGATTTACGGTATTGATTTGATAAAAGAAACAGAACAGAAAGTGAAAGTAATCCGAGATAGTTTGAAAGCTGCCTTTGATTGTTAGAAATCTTATGTGGATTTAAAACAAAAAGATATTGATTTTGAGATCGGTGATAAAGTGTTTCTGAAAGTATCTGCATGGAAGAAACTGTTCCGATTTGGTAAAAAAGGGAAGTTGAGTTTGAGGTTCATTGGACCGTATGAAATCACCGAGCGAGTTGGGCTGGTTGCTTATAGATTGAGGCTACCATCTGAGTTGGAAAAGATACATAACGTATTTCACGTATCGATTCTTCGATGGTACAGATCTGATCCGTCCCATGTGATATCCCCTTCTGAAATTGAGATTCAATCTGATATGACTTACAAAGAAAATTCGATCCATATTTTAGCTCGCGAGATTAAAGAGTTACGAAATAAGAAAATTTCTCTAGTTAAAGAGATGTGGCATCATCACGGTGTTGAAGAGGCTACGTGGGAGCCTGAAGATTCTATGAGACAACAACATCTGAATCTATTTAACGGTAAGATTTTTGGGGACGAAAATCCCTAAGGGAGAGAATTGTAACAGTTAAATTTTGACCCTAGACAGAATAGTGATTTCGGGACCACAAATCAAAGTCCAAAAAATATTTTAATATTATTTTCTGTGTTTGTAATATATGAGTTTACATCTGTAAAATTTCTGTGATTTAATTTGTCTGTTTCTGTGCTTAATTATGAAAAAGGATTTAATCGCATAAAGTGTAAAAGTTGAGTGCTAAATGTTAAAGCACCTAATTGGCTTGACTTTTAAAATAAAATTCCTTGCATGTCAAATTTACCATTTGTTTTAGTGGTGGGCAAATATGGACATTAGTGGTTGAAAATTTATGTTAGCAAAATGGGAAAAAGTGATTAATAAGTAATATAATAAAATAAAACATGTTAATGGATGAAATGCTCATCCATACTTGTCGAAATTCAAAGATAAAGAAAGGAAATAAAAGCATTTAGGGTTCGGCTAGATTAAAGCTCAATTAAGGTATGGATTTTCACCTGTTTTTGATAATTTCCACATTTCTGTGATCGTTGTTTCGTGTTCTTCAAAACCCATGTCTGAATTTCTGTTTCTGTTAATGATTTCATGAAATGACATTGTTGATATTATGATTTTTGTGATGTTTTTGAATGAATTATGAAGGCTTTGTAGATATGTCATAAGTTTTGTCTTTGAGTTTTTGATGAACTCGAGCTATTTGGACTAAATTGTGAAAATGAGGTTTTGAAGGACTAAATTGTGAATTAAGCATGCTGTATGAGCTTATACAGAAGTCATGAAAATTTGGCTAGCCCTTGTTGCAAATAAATTTTGCATATGTGTGATTTTGTGAAAAAAGGACTAAATTGTCAAAGAGTGAAAATGTAAGGGCTAAAATGTAAAGTGCCCTAAATATGTGTATATGGATTAAATTAAATGTAATGAATGATTGAATGGATTAATTTGTATTGTATTAGATCAAGAACAAAGAAAATCGGACTTAGATCGAGGGAAGTCCAAAATAGTTGAATAGTCGACTTATTTTATCCGAAATCTATCCGAGGTAAGTCAAATTACAATTACGTGTTAATTGAAATAAATTCTGTACATATATATACTGTAATCTGTATTGGATGGCCTTGAGTGCCAGATAAATATATTTGGAGTAAAGCATAATAATATGTTAATATCTAAAAAGCTCTGTATGTTTCTAAGAAAAGTTGACATTTGTCTGAGACATCGTGTAAGATCGTGTTTGGGACAAAGGCCTCGATTTAGATTTACGTATAAGACCATGCCTGGGACATCGACATCGTATCTGATTTCGTGTAAGACCTTGTCTAGGACAGAGGCATCGATATTGAATTACATGTAAGACCACGTCCGGGACGTCGGCGTTGTACTTGTTTATGAGCATATATATCGTTTCTGACCCATCTGATGATAGCGAACCAAAACTGAGTTTGAGTATATAAAATGTATAACCTATGCAGGTATGTTTGTATCATACTAAACTTCTGAATATGAAAAACTCTGTCTCTGTGAAATATGTATGGAAATGAAGCATGATATATATGCAAACAAAGGAACATGGTCAAGTTTATGAATTATTCTATGAAATGGTTATGAATCTTTATGATTGAATTGTACTTATATGATTTAGTAGTTAGACCAATTTTATTTGGCTTACTAAGATCTTTGTAGCTTACTCTGTGTGTTTACTGTCTGTTTTACAGTTATCGTAGTTACTGAAGGCTCGGGGATAGTTGAGGACTCTTACCACACTATCAAACTCATTTTGGTACTCTTGAAAGTGCAAATATTTTAAAAGTATGGCATGTATAGGCTAGAAAGTTTTTGTATTAAGTTTTGAATTGTAAATATAGGTTATGCAATGAAAGTTGGCTATCAACTGGTATGTTTGTGTTAAGTTTTGGTATGGTTTGAATGAGTTTTGAATGATGATGAAATAGTTGTAATGAAGCATGTTTTGAGAATGAAATTGGCTGAATATTTTGTATGAATGTTGTTTAATTTGGCTTGTAGGAATAACCCAAAAGGGGTGGCAATTTTGGCTTAAACCAAGCCTGATTGGTGCTACACAGTTAGAGGACATAGGCATGCCTTGTGGCTGTGTAAGAAAAGCAGTATTCTCCTAAGAATCACACAGTCTTGACACACGGGTGTGTCATATGGCCATAGGCTAAAGTCAGTAGCTAGCTAAGTATCATACGGCCATAGCACACGGGCGCGTCTATTGGCCGTGTGAAAAGTCAGTATAGGACCTATTTTTTGCACAGCTAGTTCACATGAGCGTGTTTAGTGCCCGTGTGTAACACACAGCCTAGTCGCACGGGTTTGTGAGTTTAACAGTTTGAAAGAATTGGTTAAGTTCTGAAAATTCTGAATAGGTTTGGTTTAGTTCTGACCTTTCATTAAATGTATGTTTTAGGTCTCGTAGACTATATTTAGAGATGATTGCCTATGAAATGATGTTAAATAATATATGTGATTCGGAATTGGTCAAAAATGTTCTGTCTATCTAGTAATGCCTTGTAACCCTAATTCGATGTTGGTTATGGGTTAGGGGTGTTACATTGGTAAGGTTAGATAAATTTATCTTTCCTACAGATTTTCTTATTTTAGAATGTAAAGCTAATTATGACATACAAATTATTCTTGGAAGACTATTTCTTGCTACTTGCAAGACCCTAATTGATGTACAGAAAAGCGAGCTAACCATGAGAGTGAATGATCAGTAGGTTACTTTTAATTTGTTTGATGCATTAAATTGTGTAGATGAGAATGAGAAGCGTCACGCCATTGAGTTGATAGAAATAATAGTGGACGAATTCGCAAAATTTTGCTAATGGAAATTCTGAAAGTGAAGACGATTTGATGGAGCAATGTGACACAATAAGTTTTGAAGAGCTTGATGAATTTATGGAAGCCCAACAGATAGTGGATAGACGAGGGAAGAAATTTGAATCCCTAGATTTATCAGATCGATCTTTGAAACCTCCTAAATCACCTGTGGAGGAATCTCTCGTATTAGAGTTAAAGCCTCTACCACAACATTTGAAATATGCGTATTTGGGAAATAATAATAGTTTGCTAGTTTTAATTTCTACTATGCTAACACCTATGCAAGAGGATAGGTTGTTAGAAGTGTTATGACAGTTTAAAAGAGCATAGGGTTAGGCCCTTGCAGATATAAAGTGAATTAGCCCTACATTTTGTATGGACAAAATTTTGTTGGAAGATTGCCATAGCAAATCCATTGAACAGTAGAAACGATTAAATCTAAGTATGATGGAAGTTTTCAAGAAGGAAATCATCAAGTGGCTTGATGCTGACATTGTTTACCCAATTTTAGACAACTCGTGGGTAAGTCTTGTGCAATGTGTACCTAGGAAAGGGGGTGTCAAGGAAGTAGGTAATGACAACAATGAGCTCATACCAACTCGTACTGTTACTGGATGGAGAGTGTGTATGGACTACCTCAAGCTTAACATGGCAACTAGGAAGGACCATTTCCTTTTGTCATTCATCAATGAAAAGTTGGTTAGATTAGCTGGTAAGGCTTTGTATTGCTTTCTAAATGCTTATTTAGGATATAATCATATTGCCATAGCATCTGAAGATCAAAGGAAGGCAATTTTCACATGTCCATTTCCTACTTTTGCATTCAGGCAAATGCCTTTCGAGTTATTCAATGCCCCGATAACTTTTCAGTGTTGCATGATGGCCATAGTCTCGTACATGGTGGAAAATTTCCTTGATGTTTTATGGATGACTTATTTGTGTTTGGAAATGATTTTGAAGATTGCTTAAGGAATTTGGAGATGGTTTTATGCCACTATGAAGAAACTAATCTAGTATTAAACTAGGACAAATGCCATTTCAAGGTCTATGAAGGCATTGTCCTGAGACATAGGGTGTGTAACACCCCAACCCCAGCCTAGACCTTATGGCCGAATCTGGCGATGTCACATTGAAGTGTTTTTCGCAAAATGTGATATCGTTGAAAAACCCTTTCTATATTTATTTATGTTGTGTGATTTTAATGATGATTTTTTTTTAAAAAAAATGTCGTTCATTTTAAACCTACTTCCTAATCAAAAGGTATTTACTTTAAAGACTTTTTGAATGTCAAAATATTGTTTTACAGCGAAAGCTTTTTAAAACGATTACGTTCTTGCGTTTATTTTGTAAAAACGTTGTTTCTTTTTAAAACTCGTGTTCCTAAGACTAGCAGTTATAACCAAAGCAAATTAAACCCCAAATTAAGAATAAAATTCAAAGGGGCCTTATTACAAATAAAATACCCAAAAGAAAATTACTCAAAATTTAAAAATCAAATACGGAAGTACGTGCGGTTGTGTGGCCACCTTTGAGTCCCTCACAACACCAATCCACCTACGACTAGGGATTACCTGTACAGATAAACGGATGGGTGAGTTATGAAAACTCAGTGTGTAACCCTATAACAATTAACCAAACAGTGAGCTTATGCAGTCTAGGCCTAAGCCCCAATTCAATAATGGTTCAGTCTCAGTTTCGGCCTTAGCCTAGTGCAGTATCAGTATCAGTTTGGGCCAGAGCCCATCTCCGTGACAGTACAGTACAGATATGCAATCAAGAGATCCTACTCAGCCAACCTCTACACTCTATCTCCGTCCAACCCTGCAATCCATGTGGGGATAAAATCAACCCAGCCATCCCCACACTGCAAGTACTACCGGTTGCGACATTAAACAGTATTTGGAATAGAGTTGCCAGTACAGTAGACTTCCTCCAATCATAATAAACCCATCCCCATGCAACATATCATGCATCATGTCATGTTGTGTCTTAATATCATACGTGTATACAATATGTTTAAAGTGGCAAGCTCATGTATAATCATACATCTCATAGAGCCATAACAATCATTTTATCACACAGGGGCATAATAGTCATTTCATCGATTAAGGGTCCAGGTACACTTACCAACCCAACAGTAGGCAACTCGTGCAAACTTAATAGTCAAACAGTGAAAATGGGCACAAGGCCCATAATGCGGGCCCATGTGGGCCCGCATACTTGTGTGGCCTACATAGCCCAGAAATGGCCTTGGCCATGTGGGTTACATAGCCTAGCCCAATATTCTCCACACGTCCGTGTGGTTTACCCATATGGGGCCCACATGTCTGTGGGGCCCACATGGCTCAATTAGGCCCAAAATACCCCAAAATGACCTCGTCCCATGAAATTGCTCATGGCCAGCCTCAATGATCATACACTCATGTTTAGGCATAAGGACCACCACAGGAGCGAGGGTTCGCCCGTGTAGCATCAACAGTCGCTTATTTCGACTTTTGCTGATGTACGATTAGGGGCAGTGTTTTTGCACACCTGATCTGATCTTTGATATGCAATGCTCCTGAGATAAACCACACCTAAAACAAATGGCAATTCCATGCCCAACATTAGTCACACTTAGGACCCATACCAAAAACAACAACAACAATCAAACTTCAGTTATGTTGCTTACCCCTATGGCTCCAAAAGATATAGCCTACGATTCTCCTTGGAAATCGAGCCCGATGCGATTTGATGCTGTCAAATCAACATTCAACACAACAGAGGATTAGAAAAATTAACATAATTAATGAAAGACATATTCCAAAACAATTGGGATACACTTTTCCCGCACTTACCAAAGAACTTACCAACCAAAAGTAGTCCACTATGAACAGAAGCAACCAACGCCAATTTTTCCCCTTTTTAGAGAACAACCGAAAGTAGAAGAGGGGAAAGGAAAAGTATTCGGTAACAGCACAAAGGGAGAGGAACTACTAAGATTTGATTGAGAGAGGAAAAAAGAACAAGAAGCAATCGGCCAAGGGAAACCGATTGAGAAAGAGGGAAGAACATGAATTCCGTAAAGGAGAGAAAAGGTAACCGAATGTTGAGAGAACAAGAGCCAAAATCCAAAAGTGTTGAGAGGGAGAGAAGATGAAGTAATCGGCCAAAGAGGAAAAATCGATTGGAAAATCGGAATAATAGATATTTGTCCAAGCAAGAAACGCAAAGAAAGCAAAGAGGATGATTGATGGAAGTGCACACTAGGAAAACAACAAAGAAAAGAATAAGAAAATACCCGAAAAGGTCTATAACATATTCGGCCTCCAAACCAAAGAGTGAAAAGAACCAAAATGGTAACAGCCACCAAAATGGAGAGCAATTGACAACCCAAAGCCGAAATCTGAGTGTTGGGAGTCCAAAATAAATACCTAGGATTTTGGGGCGTTACAGGGTGTCACAGCGAGGAACTGAAGTAGACAAAGCGAAAATAGAAGTGATCGAAAAATTGCCACCACCCACCAATTTTAAGGGTATTAGAAGTTTTCTAAGACATGTAGGATTTTACAAAAGATTTATCAAGGATTTTTTGAAACTCTCTAAACCCTTGTGTCCTTTACTTGAACTGAATAAATCTTTTAATTTTGATGATCAATATTTGTAGGCTTTCGAAGAACTCAACAAGTGACTTGTAGCAGCATCGATTTTGTAACACCCCTAACCCGTATCTGTCGCCAGAGGAGGGTTACGAGGTATTACCGATCAATTCACAACATATAGCATACATTTATCAAACATAAAGCATTCATTCTCAAAAATCATTCAACACAATTACATTGTCCCTTATAAGGGCCTACGAGGCTTTAAACATGCTTTAGAAGTGATTCAGGACTAAACTGATAACATATGAAAATTCTGGAAGCTTAGAAAATATTTCAACCATACAGGGATCTCACGCCCATGTGAACAGGCCAAGTACTTCACACGACTCCAGACACGCCTGTGTCTCAAGCAATGTGGAAACAGGGCATACATACTGACTTGTATCACACGGCCAAAGACATGCCCGTGTGCCAGGCCGTGTGAAAACTGGTGGGTATACTGACTTATGCAACACGGCCAAGACACATGCCCATGTGCTAGGCCGTGTGCCAATTAAGGGGGTTTACTAACTTGTACCACACGTCCAGTCACACGTCCGTGTATGAAACCATGTGATGCTTACTGACTTCAATTCAATTTCATCACCAGGGGACACACGACCGTGTAACATGACCGTGTGTCACACACGGCTAAGACACACGCCCGTGTCTCTGCCCGTGTAGACACAACTAGGCCTTTCCAAGGCCAATTTGCCACCCCAACTTCAATGTACCTACACAAGTCAAAATGGTACCATTTCATAATACAATTAGGCAGCCAAAATCATCAACCAAATGCACAATTCATACCATTATAATTTCATCTATTCTAATTCTCAAATCACTACCATTTACTTAGCCAAATACATGCCAAAACAATATCAAACAATATGGTTCATTTATCATAATTCACTTAACCATTTTAACTTCCATAATATCTTGGTTACAACCATTCCAAAACAAACCAAAATAAGCCATCTCTCATGGCTATATTTATACAAACCAAAACATATACATTTACAAGCCGTTTCTAATAGTCAAACATACATCAATATTAACATCATTTACAAGCCAACTCTTATGGCTATAATCACAACCAAAGTACCACATCTAGCCTATACATGCCATATACCATAAATGTATAATTCAAAAGTACCAACTTAGTTGTTTGATAGTGTGATGATATTCCCGACGACTCCCAGATCCGAGCTAGCCTTGAGTCACTAAGAAACATAGAAAAATAACATGACGTAAGCTTCATAGCTTAGTAAGCTTGTATGTGAATAACTTAATTCACCGAATAAATGCAAATCAACCAATTACACATGACAAAGCCTTATACACATTAACTACAAACCTTTCTCATGTCTATACAAACTCATCAAACTTTCACTATTTTATACTCAAATAGGTTCTGCACATACCTGTATCACCTCATACTAACCTCTTTCTCAACCACATAATTTGTTTACCCGTTGAAACATTTGAAATAGAAATTAGATACTCAGGAGTCTCGTATGGTAAGTACCTATACCATTGCCCGTAGCCAAATCAAGGTAACTTATACGAAGAACTATTATCATGGCCCTAAGTCAAATCATCCGATATGCATGGCCTAAAGCCAAATCTATATAACTCGCACCCGAAGTGCTAATATCATGGCCTGAAGCCAACTCAACTTATCATCTAATCACACGACTCTAGCATCCAAATCTATTCCTAAAGTTCAACCGAGATTTCTAACTTCTCAATTCTATCGTCGAGTGTATCCGTAGATTGTATTTACAATTCATACATTAATGAAAACCTCATAATCACATTTTAGGTAATATCAAAGTATTTAACATACATTTATAATGAAATCATCACATACGAACTTACCTCGTATTCGGAATTGATGGATCGGGTCGACTACTCGATAACCATGTTTTCCCCCTATCTAAATCCAAATTCTTTTTTTCTTGGTCTATATGAATTCAAAATTAACTTATTTATTCATCTACTCTTTCAATTAATCCAAAAATACACATTTGGGCATTTTTACACATTAGCCCCTAAACTTTCACATTTAATCAATTTAGTTCCTATTTCACAAATATACAAAATTCACACAATTCAACAAAACCCATGGTTGGTCAAATTATACATAGGTCCCTAGCAGTCCAAAACTTTCATTTATTTTACATTTCAACCACACAATTTGTACATTTTACAATTCAATCCCTTTTTGGCATTTTTGTCAAAAATCATTTTACAAAACTAGTTTAACTATCAACAATGGAAACATGTTAAGTCTTTAACAATTTTGAAATCTAAGGTACGAGCTAGCTAGAATACGAAGCAACGATCTTAAAAACGTAAAAATCATCAAAAATCAAGGTGAAAATACTTACCAATTAAGCTAAGAGTTGGCTAAACCCTAAATGCTCTCCCATGGATTCTTTCTCTTTTTAATTTCGGTGAAGATGGACTAAAAATGATGAAGTGTATGTTTTTTTTTCATTTAATTTATCATTAATTAATTATTTTACTATTTTAACCTTTAATATACATTATTTAAAACACCTAAAATGTCCATATATGTCCACTAAGGTTTCAAATGGTTTAGTTACCATTTAAGGCCATCATATTTAAAAGCCAAAGCTATTTGACACCTTTAACTAATAGAACATGCAATTTATAATTTACGCGATTTAGTCCTTTTTACCGAATTAAGCATTCAAATAGTAAAATTTCTTTACAAAACCTTCACACATACATGCTATCATGTTGTAAACACATAAAATAATATTTAAATAATTTTTTGACAACGAATTTATGGTTTCGAAATCACTATTCTGATTTAGCCAAAATCGGGCTGTTACAACTCTCCCCCTTAAGGATTTTCGTCCCCGAAAATCTTACCAGTGAATAGGTTTGAGTATTGTTTTCTCATAAAATCCTCGGGTTCCCATGTAGCTTCTTCAACCCCGTGTCAATGCCAGAATACTTTCACTAATGCGATTCTCTTCTTTCTCAGTTCTTTGATCTCACGAGCTAAAATTCGAATCGGTTTTTCAGCATATGACATATCAGACTGAATTTCAACCTCGGTCGGGGGAATGACATGTGAAGGGTTGGATGGGTATCGTCGAAGCATCAAAACATGAAACACATTATGTATTTTCTCTAACTTAGACGGTAAAGATAGTTGATATGCCACTGGCCCAACTTGCTTAGTAATCTCATATGGTCCGATGAAATGCGGACTCAATTTCCCTTTCTGACCAAACCGCAATATCTTTTTCCACTGTGACAGTTTCAAAAACACTTTATCCTCAATCTGGAACTCCATATCTTTCCGTTTCAAGTTTGCGTACGATTTTTATCGTTCTGAAGTTACTTTCTAACTATCACGAATTACTTTCACTTTTTCTTTAGTCTCTCTGATTAGATCAACCCCGTGTATCTTATTTTTGTAAAGCTCACTTCAATATAATGGTGTTCGACATTTACGACCGTATAGAGCTTCGTACGGTGCCATCTTTATACTCGATTAGAAACTATTATTGTAAGCAAATTTAATCAGTGGTAGATATTTCTCCCAGCTACTTTCAAACTCAAGAATCCATCAACGTAACATATCCTCAAGTATCTGGGTAACTCGCTCGGATTGACCATCTATTTGCGGGTGAATCGTAGTGCTAAAATGCAACTTTGAACCCAAAGCTTCTTGCAATTTCTTCCAAAATCGCAAAGTAAATTTTGGATCTCTATTTGAAACAATAGATAGGGGAACACTATGTAATCTCACAATTTCTGAAATATACAACTCAGCTAATTTATCAAGCGAGAAATCGGTACGTACCAGAATGAAATGAGTTGATTTCATCAATCTATCAACAACAACCCAGATTGAATCTTTCTTTTTCAGAGATAAGGGCAAACCCGATACGAAATCCATTGTTACTCTATCCCACTTCCACTCAGGGATCATAATAAACCTGACGGTACTTGATGCTCAGCTTTGACTAACTGGCTAATCAAACATTTCGAAACAAATTCTGAGATATCTCGTTTCATGTCGTGCCACCAATAAAGTTGTTTCAAATCGTTATACATTTCCATACTTTCTAGATGTACTAGTAAACAACTAATATTTTCTTCGTTTAAAATCTTTCGAATGAGCTCAGAATTTCTTGGTACACATATTCTATCCCGAAACATCAAACAATCATCAGGCCCTATTCAAAACTCTGAATCAAAAGTCGACTCACACTGAGCTTATTTTGCTTGCAATTCATTATCAAAATTTTGAGCCTCACAAATCTGCTCTAAAAATAATGGTCTTGCTTTCAACTAGGCTACTATTGAACTATTGTCAGACAAAGCTAATTGTGTGTTCAAAGCACGTAAAGCAAATAAGGACTTTCAGCTCAAAGCATCAGCAACTACGTTTGCTTTCCCTAGATGAGCTACGTTTGCTTTCCCTAGATGATAGTCAATCACTAATTCATAGTCTTTTAGCAATTCTAACCATCGTTGCTGTCATAAATTCAAATCTTTCTGAGTCATCAAATGTTTCAAGCTTTTGTGGTCGGTATAAATATGGCATTTTTCACCAAATAAATAATGACGCCAAATTTTCAATGTGAATACTATCGCGGCTAACTCTAGATCATGCGTAAGGTAATTCTTTTTGTGTGGCTTCAACTGTCTTAAGGCATAAGCTACAACTTTGCCTTCATCAAAACACAACCCAGGCCATTTAATGATGTATCACTGGAAACTATGGATTCTTTACCCGACTCAGGTTGAACTAACACTGGTGCCTCTATCAATAATGCTTTCAACTACTTGAAGCTTTGTTGACACTTTTTTGACCACTCAATTTTAACATCTTTTTAAAGCAATCGTTTCATCGATGTCCCAATCATTAAGAAGCCTTTCACAAGTCATCTATAAAAATCGGCTAGTCCCAGAAAACTACGAACTTCGAATACATTTCTCAGAAGCTTCTAATGGCAGAAATTTTGCTCGGGTCAACTTGGATACCCGTGGCTGAAACTATATGTCCTAGAAAACCAACCTCTCGTAGCCAAAACTCACATTTGCTGAACTTTGCAAACAACTGTTTATCTCTCAAAGTTTGTAACACGATTCTCAAAAGCTCGGTATGCTCAGATTCATCAGAGAGTAAATCAAAATGTCATCAATAAATACAACTACGAATTAGTTTAAGTACAACCTAAAAATCTGTTCTTCAAGTCCATAAAAACAACAGGTGCATTTGTTAGTCCAAAAGGCATAACAAGAAATTCGTAGTGCCTGTACCTTGTTCTATATGCAGTCTTTGGCACATCTGAGTCTTTAACTCGCAACTGGTAATAACCCGATCTCAAATCAATTTTTGAAAACACTGTTGTCCTTTTTAACTGATCAAACAAGTCATGTATTCATGGCAAACGATATTTATTATTGATCGTCACTTTGTTGAGCTGTTGATAGTCTATACACATTCTCATCATACCATCTTTCTTTTTTACAAATAACACCGGTGCACCTCACGGAGAGAAACTCGGTCTAGCAAAACCTTTATCTGTAAACTCTTGCAACTCAGCTTTCAATTCTTTTAACTCTGTTAGAGCCATTCTATACGGATCTGTTGATATCGACATTGTTCCCGGTACTAATTCAATACTAAACTCAACCTCTCTGATAGGTGGTAAACCCGGTAACTCTTCAGGAAATACATTTGGATACTCGCACACAACTAATACTAATTCAATCTTTGTTTCTGTCACTTTCGTATCAAGTATATAAGCAAGATAAGCTTCACATCCCTTTCTCACAAATCTCTGAGCTAACATTGACGAGATCACAACTGGAAAACTATTAAGATCATCAGATTCAATTCTAATAGTCTCATTGTTCTGTCATTTCATTTCAATTGTCTTTCGTCTAGAATTCACTATAGCATCATGCATCGTTATCCAATCCATACCCAAAATCACCACAAATTCATCGAATGACAACATTAGATTAGCCAAAAATAGAAATCTTGATTCATTAACGGACAATTCTTGCAGACTTTGTCAACCAAAACACATTTGCCTAAAGTGTTCGATACTCTAATCACAAATTCAGTAGACTCTATAGGCAAGGTCTTGTTAGATACTAAATTCATACATATATAAGAATGAGTTAATCCTGGATCTATCAATGCAATCACATTAGTATCAGAAAGAGTGAAAGTACCGGTGATAACATTTGGAGATGAGGCTTCTTCGTGAGCGCGAATAGCGTAAGCTCTAGCAAGTGTTCTGGCCTCGAATCTCACAACTGAATCCTTTGTCTCCCCTCTACTACCACTTACATTTCTAGAAATTCTAGGTAGTCTACCTCTATTCGACGTGTTACTTGATCTCACATTCTGAACTTTATTCTTCTCATCCAGCTTAGGAAAATCTTAGATGAAGTGATCTAGCGAACCACATTTGTAACAAGCTTTATTACTTTTATTCCAACATTCTCCAAAATGTCGTCACCCACACTAATGACACTCGGGTTTGTTGTCTCTTACACTGCCAACACTCGATATTGACGTAGCCTGAACTTCAGAACCCGGGTATTATTTTCTACGATCTCTGTTCGAATATTCATTTGAAGCATTTGGGCAAGCGTACGAATCTCTAGATTTCTTTGATGAAGATTGAAAAGGCTTACTCATCGATCTTTTTCTCGAGTCTCTAGCTTTTGAATCTCCTTTTCTCTTTTCTTTGCTAAGATCCTCGGCTTTACAAGCCCTTTTAAGCAAAACGACAAATTCTTTCAACTCTAGAATTCCGACTAGTAGTTTTATATCTTCATTCAACCCGTTGACGAACCGCTTACACATAATCTCTTCGGTAGAAACATATACCCTAGAAAACTTACTCAACTGTACAAATTCTCTTTAATACTCGGTTACAGTCATTCGACCTTATTTTAATTCTAGAAACTCTTTGTGCTTTTGATCGAGAAATCTTTGACTAATGTATTTATTTCAGAATTTGGATTGAAAGAAGTCCCAAGTAACCCATTCTTTTGAAACCACAAATATCAACGTGTTCCACCATTGATACGCGGTGTCTCTCAACAAAGATATAACACAATTAATACATTCATCAGGAGTACAAGACAATTCATCGAATACTCAAATTGTATTTTTGAGCCAGAACTCATCTCTCTCAGCATCATCATCAGCAGTATCCCGAAACTCTTTAGCCCCATATTTACGAATCTTAACTACTAGTAATTTGTTCAAAAATATCGAATCTATAACTTGAGGAACAACAGGGATTTGTTGAGGAATAGGTAGGGGTAGAGGTTGCTGAGCAGCCGGGTTCATACGAATGTATTGAGTGAACCATTCCTTCATCAATTTGAAGAAGGCTTCTTTAGGCTCTCCTCCCTGACAGCTCGTCAAGAGTCTAGAATCAGATGGCACTATCCCTTGCGTATGAGTAGGCGCATTACTCTCAACCTCATTGACTATAACTCGATTGGGATCCATTACTACACGAAAACACAATTTAAGTTGACAAGAATGATCACACTATCACAACATACATATGGCATGTATAGCTAGACTCACATACGCTACATTATATCTAGAATCGAGTAAACTGTAACTCTGATACCAATAAAATTGTAACAACCCTAACCCGTATCCATTGCTGGAGTAGAGTTACGAGGTATTACTGATCAATTCACAACATATAGCATACATTTATCAAACATAAAACATTCATTCTCAAAAATCATTCAACACAACCACATTGTCCCTTATAAGGGCCTACGAGGCCTTAAACATGCTTTAGAAGTGATTTGGGAATAAACTGATAACATATGAAAATTTTAGAAACATAGAAAATATTTCAATCATACAGGGGTCACACGCTGGAAACACAATAGTTGATATACTTTTCTATACCCATTTTTACTTAAATTCATGCAAATCCAATTAAATTCTCGTCAAAAAATAATTAAATATTATAAAATAATTAAATTGTGTTAAAAATATAAACATGGTGAATTTAGTTAATTTTATACTTAATTTTGATTAATTTTGACTACTTTCGATAGATTCGCGCAAAGGTCAAAAATTGGCTCGGCTAACACTGCTGAAAGCACAAAACTGAGAAGCAATTTGAAGTTTCGAGGCACATTAATTTCTAGCCTAAGACGGTCCAGAAATGTTTTTTAATTCATAATTTAATTAATTTTAATTTATTCCCCATTTAATTTGGGTTAAATAAATTATTTTTAGTTAATTATGGAGAAAAGGTGCAGTTGAACCGCACTAATTCAACCATATTGGGTGAACTGAACCAGCCACTAATTGGGCAACCCAGAACCATCCATATGCTGACCCAAATCATCATTTTAGCTGATTAAATATGCTTTCAAAATGGCCCTTGAAGAACTATCAAAAGGCATTCAAACCCCTCCTTTAATTGTGGCTTTATGAAACTGCCCCAAGCTTAAAATAGCAAAGTTGAAACTCTCAACTTTGCCATGTGCGTGGCCGGCCAAGGGAGGTCTCTTAGGATTTTTTTTTGTTTCTATTTTTATCTACCATATTAAGCTATAAAAGCCACCCTTTTCTGATCATTCAAAGCATCCCTCATCCATCCTTCATTCCACAACATTCTCTCACACCCTATCTCACTTTTCTCTCATTATTCTATCCCATTTCCCTCTTGTTCAAATGCCAATTTCTTCTCTTGGGAAAGAGGCTCTCATCAGCCATTTTGTAGCTGCAATTAAATGTTCATAAGCCACCTTGATAGCCAAGGGCAACGAAGAACGAAGAATGGAGCAACTAGTCAAGCCACAGAGAAACACCAGATTTGTTTCTTGTTCCCTATCTCTTTAATTTTTGTTGTTGTTTTGACGAACATGTTTATGAATATTTATGCTATTGAAATGATTATTTTAATAAATTTATCTTAAACTTAAGTTTGTGTTGGGTTGATTATATTCTGCTTGCTTGAATTGTTAAAATGATGTTTATGCTGTTATAGGCCTCGGTAAATTCCTTGGTTAAGTAAAATCATGCCTAAGTTATTCTTGCGTTATGACTGTGAGGCAGCTGATAAATTAATTATTTAAATGGATTGCAATTGTAATTGATTGACACAGTACTTAATCAGTACATGTTTATTCTTCTAAGGTAGCTGAAGGTTAAATTAGCAATGTATCTGGCGATATTATTGCCTTGCATAACTTGCAAGATTATTGTGATTAAACTGTCTCAAGGCAGGGATGCCTTGTTACCTCACATAGTCTTTTATATATTGATTAGATTTAATTAATCTTTTGAATTGACAGAGGGATATGCAAGAGATTAGTTCAGTTTAATGAGTATGTATGTGCAATAACATGTTTTCTTACTAGAATCTGTTTAGTCGGTTGAATTGACATAGGGATATGTCAAGAGATGAATGGATTTTTGTATATGAGTTTGTTCATAAGTTAGTAAATTACCGTGTTGCTGTGAATTTATTTGTAACAGTTTAAACATGAGTTTAATAATTCTGAGTTCAAGAAATATAATTAATCCATCACAAGTATGTTACCTGGATTAAATCTTATTTGAAATCATGCATTAGAACTTCTTTGTTTTATTTTTAATTATTTACTTAGTTTTTATAAATAGTTTTGACCATCTTTTAAAACCAAATTATTTTTACCTTACCAAAGTGTTTTACAATTAATTTCATAAATAATTCTTTTTACAGTTCTCGTAGGTACGATAACTCGGCATTTACTTGTCACTTTATTACTTGTGATTGTGTACACTTGCACATTTCCGTCATTCCAATTTTTTGGCACTGTTGCCGGGGACTGTTTTAAAAAAAAGTCATGATTTGTGAATTTTTAGTTTTACATTTTAGTTTATTTTTCTGTTTAATTTTTAACTTAATTAATTTTTCTTTGATAATTTGAGATGTTTATGAGTACTGACCAGATTATTGACTTACTTCCTGTAGACCTTGAGATAGAACAAACCTTTCGATAGGGAAGAAGACAAGTGAACCAGAGAAGGACTGAAGGAATGAATTTCGAGAATATGAATCAAGGAGCAAGGTGAGCAAACCTTGCTCAAAATCCTATCCTTATTGTTGACGATAGGGATAGAGCCTTAAGACAATATGTTGTAGCAGTATTTATCGATCTTAATCTGGGCATTAGGAGACCCGGAATCAAGGTACAACAATTAGAGCTGAAGCCAGTCATGTTCCAGATGCTTCAGACGGTGGGCCAATTCAGTGGAATGCCTACTAAAGATCCTTATCTTCACCTAAGACTATTTATGAAGGTAAGCGACGCTTTCAAATTAGCTGGGGTTCCCAAAGAGGCATTACGATTAAAGCTATTCTCGTACTCACTAAGGGACAGAGCTCGAGCCTGGTTGAATTCATTGCCACCAAACTTAATTTCTACGTGGCAAGAGTTAGCCGAAAGATTCCCCATGAAGTATTTCCCACCAAGCAAGAACGCTAAGTTGAGAAACAAGATCACTGCCTTCCAACAAATGGATGATGAGTCCTTGTATGAGGCATAGGAACGATACAAAGAACTATTACGAAAATGTCCTCACCATGGAATTCCACATTGCATCCAACTTGAGACATTTTATAATGGTCTCAATGCTCACACGAGGATAGTAGTGGATGCTTCTGCTAACGGTGCTCTCCTTTCTAAGTCTTATAATAAGGCTTACGAGATCATTGAGAGGATCGCCAGTAACAATTATCAATGGCCGACCAATCGAGCCGTGTTAAGAAGACGAGTCGCTGAAATACATGAAGTGGACGCTCTCACTTCACTTGCATCTTAGGTATCTTTAATCTCTTCAATGCTTAAGAATCTAACCACTAATGGGTCTAACAGTTTTATAGCCCAACCACCTCACCAATTTGAGAGTATATCTTGTGTTTATTGTGGGGAAGGACATTTGTTCAAAGAATGTCCATTGAACCCCAAATCCGTATATTGCATGGGTAACCAAAACCAAAATTGAGGAAGGCAAGGACTACAATCCAACTTCTATAACCCATTGTGATGAAGCCATCCGAAACCAAAAGGTTGGAACCAGTAACAACTGCGCTCAACCTAGGCCGACTCAGCCGCTTAGTTTATCCCAACAAGCTCAGAAACCCACTCAGGCTGAATCATCCAATAGCTTAGAGAATTTATTAAATACATACATGGCGAAAAACGATGCATCTCTAAGGAATTTGGAGAATCAAGTGGGCCAGCTTGCCACTGAACTCAGGAACCAACCACAAGGTGCTTTACCTAGTGATACGAAGAATCCAAGAAAACCAAGGAAGGAACATTGCAAAGTGTTAACATCGAGGAGTAGAAAGACAGTAGAGCCCAACACTATCGAAGCTGAAATGGGGACAGCTGATGCTTAAAACTTAGAGGAAGTTCAACCGAGTGTTGAAATTCCAGTTTCACAAGAACTAGAATTTGTAAAACCCGACAAGGTAATTCTAGAACCAGCTAATTCTAATCAACTAACAAATCCATTAGATGCAAAATTGCCGCAGAAAATGAATCAACTAGTTTCAGTAAAGAAACCTCCACCACCCTTCCCTCAAATACTTCAGAACCAGAAACAGGAAATTCAATTTAAGTAATTCCTAGACGTACTCACATCAACATTCCGTTGGTTGAAGCACTTGAACAAATGCCGAACTATGTCAAATTCATGAAGGATGTCCTGTCCAAAAAACGAAGACTTTAAGAATTTGAGACGGTAGCTCTGACGAAGGAATGCAACGCTTATCTTCAAGAAAAACTACTCCTAAAGCTGAAGGATCCTGGATGTTTTACCATACCTTGAAACATTGGAGCAACATATTGTCGTAAGGCACTATGTGACTTGGGTGTAATTATAAACTTGATGCCTATGTCAATATTTAGAAAGTTGGGGATAGGTGAAGTTAGACCTACTATGGTTACACTTCAACTAGAAGATCGATCCTTAGCACATCCAGAAGGAAAAATCGAGGATGTATTGGTACATGTAGATAAATTTATCTTCCCTGCTAATTTTTTTTATCCTAGACTTTGAAGTAGACAAAGAAGTGCCAATTATCCTAGGAAGACCATTCTTAGCAACCGGAATGACCCTTATTGATGTGCAGAAGGGTGAGTTTACGATGCGTGTTCAGGATGATCAGGTAACATTTAATGTTTTTAAGTCTATGCAATTTCCTGACATAATTGATGATTGTTCTACAGTACCCGATTTAGAGGATTTAATAGTGGAAAAGGAGCTCAACTATGTTGAGGATCCGTTGGAACAAATTTTGACATCAGATCCTCCAAATGATGAAGAGGAAGATGAATACTTAGCTTTGTTAGAAGCTAATCAAAGGGGATTTAATCTGCAATCTCATTTTGAATCTTTGGAGTTAGAGAAGAGGGAGTATGCCCAACCAAAAGCATCAATCGAGGAAACACCTAAATTAGAACTCAAGGTATTACCTTCACATTTAAAATACGTTTATTTAGGTAATGCTTCTACTCTTTCTGTGATTGTTTCAGTAGAATTAACTACTGAGCAATAAGAGAAACTCATCTCGATGTTGAAACAATTCAAGAAGGCTATCGGATGGACCATAGCCGACATCTGCAGTATTAGTCCATCTATATGCATGCACAAGATTATCCTGGAAGATGGCGAAAAAGGGACGATTGATGGACAACGAAGATTGAACCCCATCATTGAAGGACATGGCGAAAAGGGAGATTATCAAGTGGTTAGATGCGGGTACCATTTATCCCATCTCAGACAGTTCGTGGGTAAGTCCAATCCAGTACGTGCCAAAGAAGGGAGGTATCACAGTCATAGAGAATGAGAATAACTAGTTAATACCAACTAGAACAGTTACGGGATGGAGGATTTTCATCGATTATCGAAAGCTGAACAAGGAAACTAGGAAAGATCACTTTCCTTTGTCGTTCTTGGATCAGATGTTGGATAGACTCGCGGGGCGAGACTATTACTGTTTCCTTGATGGATACTTGGAGTATAATCAGATTACAGTAGCACTGAAAGATCAGCACATGACAATGTTCACCTTCCCGTATGGTAAATTTTCATTTAGATGCATGCGATTTGGATTATGTAATGCACCTGCTACATTTCAAAGATGTATGATGTCTAATTTTACTGACATGGTTGAGAAGTACTTGTAATTTTTTATGGATGACTTTTCAGTATTCGGAGATACCTACGATGATTGCTTAGCCAATCTAGCTAAGGTACTAAGGTAATGCAAAGAAACGAACCTAGTACTCAACTGGGAAAAGTGCCATTTCATGGTGCGAGGAGGAATTGTTCTACGGCATCAGATAACGAGACATGGGATCGATGTAAATAAAGCCAAGGTAGATGTTATCGAGAAACTCCCACCTCCAACATTTGTAAAGGATGTTAGGAGCTTTTTGGGCCATGCTGATTTCTATCGAATATTTATCAATGACTTATCCAAAATTGCTAAACCCTTATGCAAACTATTGGAGAAGGACACGACGTTCAAGTTCGATGATGGATGCTTAAAAGCTTTCAAGGATTTGAAGATTCGATTAGTTACAACACCCATAATCGTCACACCGGACTGGGATTTTCCATTTGAATTAATGTGTGAAGCAAGCGACTTCGCGATAGGAGCTGTCATGGGCCAGCGAAGGAACAAAGTTTTCCATCCCATCTACTAAGCAAGCCAGACTCTTACAAGAGCTTAACCGAACTATATGATACTAGAAAAAGAGTTACTTGCTATTGTATTTGCTTTTGACAAATTTTGATCCTATCTTGTAGGTACCAAAGTAACTATTTATATGGACCACTCGACAATTAAGTACTTACTTGCCAAGAAAGATACTAAACCAAGACTGATCCAATGGGTGCTTCTACTTCAAGAGTTCGATCTAGAAATTCAAGATCGAAAAGGAGTATAAAACCAAGAAGCAGATCACTTCTCCAGATTGGAGCCGCAAGAAGGGAATTCTCCAATTATACCAATTCAGGAAATGTTTCTAGAAGAACACATACTGAAGGTAAGTCATGTCCATAGTACCCATTGGTTTGCTGATATTGCTAACTATTTAGCTTGTGGTTTGATGCCAATTGATAAGACTTATCAACAAAGGACAAAGTTTCTTCACGATGTGAAGTACTATTTTTGGGAAGAGCCATATTTGTTTAAAAGGTGTGCAGATCAGATGATTAGGAGATGCGTGGCAGAATATGAAGTACAAAAGATTTAATACCATTGTCACTCAACTCCGAGTGGGGGGCACTTTGGAGTTAGTCGTACAACGGCCAAAATATTACAAGTCAAATTCTTTTGGCCAACACTATTCAAGGATGCATATGCATACGTAAAGAGCTGTGATCGATGTCAAAGGGTCAGAAATGAGATGTCTCGAACAAACATCATTGAGGTAGAATTGTTCGATGTATGGGGTATTGACTTTCTTGGTCCTTTCCCTCCGTCTTTTGGTCACAAGTATATATTGGTAGTAGTAGACTATGTATCCAAGTGGGTCGAGGCTGAAGCTTATCTAAAAAATGATGCTAGGGTTGTAATTAAGGTCTTACAGAAACAAGTGTTCACAAGGTTTGGAACCCCAAGAGCCGTCATTAGTGATGAAGGGTCCCACTTCATGAACAAGTGGTTAAGATGGTTATTAGACAAGCACGGAGTAAAACAAAAGGTTGCAACAGCTTACCATCCGCAGACGAATGGGCAAGCTGAACTGGCAAATAAGGAAATCAAAGGCATACTTGAGAAGGTAGTTTGCCCAAATCGATGAGATTGGTCCAAAAGGCTGGATGATGCTTTATGGTCTTACAGAACAGCATACAAGACGTCTTTAGGGATGTCACCCTACAGGTTGGTCTTTGGGAAAGCATGTCATCTACCCTTAGAGTTAGAGCACATGGCTTACTTGGCTCTTCGACAACTCAACTTGGATCTTAAGCTTGCTAAAGAGAAATGGATGCTCCAACTCAATGAGCTAGAGGAATTCTGGCTATTCTCCTACGAAAATGCCAAATTACTCAAGGAGAGACTTAAGAAATGGCATGACAAGCACATTCGAGTTCGAGAATTTGAAGCAGGTCAGTGAGTTTTGTTATTTAATTCCAGACTAAAGTTCTTTCTAGGTAAGCTAAAATCACGTTGGTCCGATCCATTTACTATTCATCGCATCTATCCATACGGAGTTGTCGAGCTCCAAGGTAAGGGAGGTAATTTTCAAGTTAACGCTCAGCGGCTGAAACATTATTGGGGAGATAAGTTTGAACGAAATGAAATTTCATTCATTTTATCAGATGTTAACATTTTCTTATTTTCCTTTTTAATAAATGATTTAGTGTATATTTTCGGGATTAGCATGTTTAAATAAATTCTATCTAGGAGATTGGAACTTAAGCGGGATCACTTGTGACCACACCAATCTTTCCTGGAAATTGATTTTAACATAATTTTCCTAAAAATTATTTTCTAAATAGAAATTTCAATTTTTGATTTTTCAAATAAAAGGGTCAATTTTGATCCAAGTCTTAAATTGCAGCTCAATTCCAAATTTTCATTAAGTCTAGGACTTAATTGAATCATTTTTAAAATCTGGTTGCTCTTTTCGTAAATAATAAAAACTAGATGCCTCTTTTTGTAAATATTTTCAAAAGGCTTCTAGAATAAATGTTTTTAGTTTAAAAAATGATAATTATTAATATATAATTATATCCGTTATAATATATATTAATTATTATCAATTTTAGGATTTTTGATAAGTTTTTAATGATAATAAGAAGATAATCTTTAATATATAATTATATCTATTATAATTTATATATTAATCTTTATCAATTAGCATAGAATTAGGATTAGTTTTTCATATCTTATCTTTGTTTAAATAAATAGCAATTAATAATTTAACATGCATATATGTAATTATTAATTGTTGTTATCTTTGCATACGATTAGAATTTAGAATTTTTTAAATTGTTTTAAGAATTCTACTTTAATTCCTATTTTTCCCTCTATAAATACCACCCATCTTCTCATTCATCTAACACTCAAAACCCAAAGTGTAACACCCCGTACCCAAGTCCGTCGCCGGAGTCGGACACGAGGGGTTTGCAGACTTAAATCACTTCTTTGCACAATCCATTTTAAATTTTCCAGGCAAGCTGGCTAACTGCATCACTGTCACCTTAAAAATCATATCTTGAGTTTCACAACTCGAAAATCAGCTTCATGATTTTTCCCTGAAATTATACTCATATATGCATCTACAAATTTTTTTCTAGAATTTTTGGTCGGGCCAATTAGTACAGTTTATTAGTCAAAGTCTCCCATGTTACAGGGATCGACTACACTGACCTTTGCGCATTACGACATGGATATCTCCATGTACATGACTTCAATACTGATTTCGTTTGTTTCTATAGAAACTAGACTCAAAAATGAATCTATGCATATATGGCATGACTTCTAATTATCTCTGGTTAATTTATAATGATTTTCCAAAGTCGGAACAGGGAATCCAGAAACCGTTCTGGCCCTGTCTCACGAGAACCTGAATATCTCTTAACATACTGTCCATATGATCGTTTCGTTACTTTTCTATGAAAATAGAATCATCAAGGTTTGTTTACATAATTTATTCACTATTTAATTCCATTCCTACTATTTTTAGTGATTTTTCACATCCACATCACTGCTGCTGCCAGCATCTGTTTTTTTAAGGTAAACTTTACCTATTTCATGATCCTCCATGGATCAACTAGAGTTTGTCATACATATTCCAAAAGTGATCAAGAATAACCCTTCCCATGGCTAACCGTTACCAACATTTCCATACCTCTCGACGGACAACATACAAAACGATTATAATGCTATGATCAAAGTATATTTAAGCCATTTTCGCATGGCTATCCAAATTTACGCAAAACCGAAGGGTACATGACCAACAACAAAAGGGTAGTCCTATACATGCCATTTCAAAGTTCAACCAAAATTGTACCAAAAGGGGGCTTTGATAGTGTGGGAGACTTCGACTTCCAAAAATCCCGAGTCCGATAGCTGACGAGCCAAAATCTATAAAACAGAGAAACAAAGAAACGGAGTAAGCAATTTATGCTTAGTAAGTTTTGAGTAAGGGATTCCAGCACAACAAAAGTATAGCATTCATATAGCTAAACGGATAATTTCATATGCACAAATTTTCAATATCATACTTACTTCACATTACCAACCCTTATGTTCATACACAAAAGATCAACTTAGCCAAAGGCTGGTAGCTCATTTATCAACTGAGCGAATACAGATTTGTAAGGGATCAACTAATTCAAAGCACACACGAAACATACCTCATCGCTGGGATTTTATGAGCGTATTAATTTAAATTTTTACAGCAAGATCGCTCGTTCCCAAATCAAGTATCTTCGGGGTTTAGCCAGATATAACCACTCGCACAAGGCCTTCGGGTCTTAACCCGGATATGGTCACTAGCATAAATGCCTTCGGGACTTAGCCCGGATATAGTCGCTAGCACAAATGCCTTCGGATCTTAGTCCGGATATAGTCGCTTAGCACAAAAGCCTTCGGGACTTAGCCCGGATATCATTCGAGTAACCATGCACATATATCAATAAATCATGACACATTCATATTTCATTTTCATTACCAAAGCTCAAACACAAGACACTTATCACATTTACAATTTCGGCTCAATAGCCACATATAAGAGAATGATTTTGATTTACTTAAGACATAATCTAATCGAATCATAATTTAAGTCCCATTACTCGAAAACTTACCTCGGATGTTGTCGAACGATTCCGATGGCTATTCGACCACTTTTTCCTTCCCTTTATCGGATTTAGTTCCCCTTTGCTCTTGAGCTTAATTTAACAAATAAATTGATTTAATCATTTGAGCATCGAAAAGAGGAACTCAAGGTACTTGGCCCACATATATTCATTAGACATTAAAGTCACATATGTACGGAATCATGGATTAAACTCAACACATTAGTTAATACTCTCCTTAGCCGAATTTTCTAAGTTAAGATAAAGCCTTCAATATGCTTACCTATGGCCGAACAACACATCAACCTATGTACTCATTCATGTGGCCGATTATGCATGTCTATGTTGAGGCCAATTATATACTCAATACCACACACAAATGGCATACCTTTTACTAACTAATGCATTACATATTATAACTCAATACGCATCCATCATGTACTCCATAACCGAAACACCATCATATGTAAATATATACCTTGAGATATTGTATATGTCATACCAATACGTCATGTGCAAACATATATATATATGTGCAAGAGCCGAATCTCAAAGTTGATTATAACTAAACATGAACATAAATCCGAAACACAAATCTTACCTACCATGCAATAAGCATAAATCATACTTATGGATATACCATGGCCGAATACATCACAACACCATACCATTTCAATTTTGGTCATGGTTAAACAAAGAACTTAATGTCTCACTCAAAAATGCTAAAAAGAAAATCCAAGAGTCATCAATCCACCATCACATGTATCATTAACAAGCTTCATATTTAGCATGCAATGGCATTAACACAAAATCCACCTAGGCCGAATATCATCCCCATGACATAGCAAAGATTTGAACCATGGGCTAATTAGAACTCAAGCTAGCAACTAAAAACATGCATGAATCTCATGGCACAACCTCAAACATACCTTAATCTAGATACAAGTATGGCCAAACCTCCTCCTAATCCTCTTCCAAACAAAACATGAAGCAAGAACTCCTTCCTCCTTCCTTAGAATTTTCGGCCAAAAGAAATGAAAAAGGATGAACAAATTTTTTTTTCTTTTCTTTAACTCACGGCAATGGGGGGGGAACACTCACACACATTCTTTCTTTTTTTTCCATTTCTTTATTACCCATACTCCTTATTTTATTTTTCCTAACATACCTCACTAACATAACATGTTTGTGACATGTTTCCACTCATAGCATGGCCGGCCACTACTAATTAGGGGGGAAATTTGACATGCAAGTCCTCCCTTTTTATTACATGCACTATTAGATCCTTATAGATTAGCCTATCACATTTCAAAAGTGTCACAGAAATCCTACTAATTGAATTCACATGCAATCGACTAAATCGAAGCTTTAAATTTTCACACATTCATAATTACATATTCTAGACAATAAATATCACATTCAAACATTTCGGTGACTCGGTTTAGCGGTCCCAAAACCACTTCCCGACTAGGGTCAATTTTTGGCTGTCACAACTCTCCCCCACTTAAGAAATTTTCGTCCCCGAAAATTTTACTGGTAAATAAGTTTGGGTATCGTTCTTTCATGGCATTCTCGGTTTCCCAAGTAGCTTCTTCGACTCCGTGTTTGAGCCATAACACCTTTACTAACGGAACCCTTTTGTTTCGCAACTCTTTCACTTCACGAGCTAGGATACGAATCGGTTCTTCATCATAACTCAAGTCAGATTGAATTTCAACTTCTGATGGATTAATCACGTGTGACGGATCGGATCTATAACGTCGAAGCATCGAAGCATGAAAGACGTCGTGAATCTTTTCAAGTTCAGGGGGCAAAATCAATCTATACGCAACTGGACCAACTCGTTCGGAGATTTCGTACGGCCCAATGAATCTCGGACCCAACTTGCCCTTACGGCCAAATCTGATTACCTTTTTCCAAGGCGAAACTTTAAGAAACACTTTATCTCCCACCTGATATTCAATGTCTTTTCGTTTCAAATCCGCATATGATTTCTGACGATCTGTGGCTGCCTTCAGACTTTCACGGGTTACCTTTACTTTCTGTTCGGCATCTTTAATCAAATTAACTCCGAAAATTTTACTTTCACCGAGCTCGGTCCAAAACAATGGTGTACGGCATTTACGACCGTACAAAGCCTCATAAGGTGCCATCTTAATACTTGATTGAAAACTATTGTTGTAAGAGAATTCAATCAAAGGTAAATACCGTTCCATGAACTACTGAACTCGAGGATGCAACATCTCAACATATCCTCAAGTATCTGAATTATCCGCTCGGATTGACCATCGGTTTGGGGGTGAAAAGCAGTGCTAAAATGCATCTTGGTACCCAAAGCTTCTTGCAATTTCTTCCAAAATCATGAGGTGAATCTCGGATCTCTATCCGACACGATAGAAATAGGTACCCCGTGTAATCTCACAATCTGAGAAACGTACAATTCAGCTAGTTTATCCAATGAAAAATCCGTACGCACGGGGATAAAGTGAGCCGACTTAGTCAGTCTATCAACAACAACCCAAATCGCATCCTTCTTACTTGCTGACAATGGCAGTCCGAACACAAAGTCCATTGTGACTCGATCCCATTTCCACTCGGGTATCATGATCGGCTAAAGTAATCCTGAAGGCACTTGATGTTCCGCTTTCACTTGTTGACATATTAAACATCTTGAAACAAAGTCGGAGATGTCTCGTTTCATACCATGCCACCAAAACCGACGTTTCAAATCGTTGTACATTTTCGTACTCCCCGGGTGAATTGACATTCGGCTACAATGGGCTTCGTTCAGAATCATCGAAATGAGTTCCGAATTGCTTGGAACACACAAACAACTTCTGAACCTCAAACAATCATCATCATCAATTTGAAACTCCGATTCCTTGTTTGGAACACACTCAGCCCGTTTTGCAACCAATTTATCGTCGACTTTCTGAGCTTCACGAATTTGATGAATCAATAATGGTTCGGCCTTTAATTCAGCTACTAACACATTGTCGGGTAGAACAGACAAGAGTACATTCATCGCTCGTAAAGCAAACAGTGATTTCCGGCTTAAGGCGTCCGCAACCACATTAGCCTTTCCCGGGTGATAGTCAATGACAAGCTCATAATCCTTTAACAACTCGAGCCAACGTCTTCGTCGCAGATTTAAGTCTTTTTGAGTCATCAAATATTTGAGACTTTTGTGATCCAAAAATACATGGCACTTTTCACCAAATAAGTAATGTCGCCATATTTTTAAAGCGAATACGATGGCAGCTAGTTCGAGATCATGGGTCGGATAATTTTTCTCATGTGGCTTTAATTGTCTCGACGCATAGGCCACAACTCGACCTTCTTGCATCAATACGCAACCTAACCCAAGTAGGGACGCATCACTATAAATGACAAACTCTTTGCCTGATTCGGGCTGCACTAGAATTGGAGCTTCGGTCAAATAAGTTTTCAGTTGATCAAAACTTTTCTGACATTTTTCCGTCCATTCGAACTTAACATCTTTTTGAAGTAGCTTCGTCATCGGTGTGGCTATCATCGAGAAACCTTTTACAAACCGTCGGTAGTAACCGGCAAGTCCCAAAAAGCTCCGAACCTCAGTAATATTTCTCGGAGGCTTCCAGTTAAGTATGGCTGAAATTTTGTTCGGGTCAACTCGAATACCCGATGCGGATACCACGTGGCCCAAGAAGCTAACCTTTCTTAACCAGAACTCACACTTACTGAACTTAGCATATAACTGCTTATCCCGTAAAATTTGCAACACTAATCTCAGGTGCTCAGCATGTTCGGTCTCATCTCTTGAATAGACCAAGATGTCATCAATAAACACAACTACGAACCGATCCAAATACTGTCTGAAGATCCGATTCATCAAGTCCATAAATACCGCAGGGGCATTAGTGAGCCCGAACGGCATCACTAAGAACTCGTAGTGGCCGTATCTCGTTCTGAAAGCAGTTTTGGGTATATCCGAATCTCGAATTCGCAACTGATAATAACCCGATCTCAAATCTATCTTTGAAAACACTGAGGCTCCCTTTAGTTGATCAAACAAATCATCAATACGCGGTATCGGATATTTATTCTTTATTGTCACTTTATTCAGCTGACGATAGTCGATGCACAACCTCATGGTTCCGTCCTTCTTCTTCACAAACAATACTGGTGCACCCCAAGGTGAGAAACTTGGTCGAGCGAAACCTCTATCAGTCAACTCTTGCAACTGAGCTTTCAACTCCTTTAACTCGGTTGGTGCCATACGATACGGAGCTATCGAAATTGGCGTAGTTCCAGGTACAAGCTCAATACCAAACTCTACCTCCCAAACAGGTGGTAAACCCGGTAATTCTTCAGGAAAAACATCCGGGTATTCACAAACCACCGGTACAGATTCGGGTTTCTTTTCTAATTCTTTGTCATCAAGTACATACGCAAGGTATGCTTCGCACCCTTTTCTTACATATTTCTGGGCCAACATTGAGGATATTACAGCTGGCAACCCATCCAAGTCCGTAGACTCAACTCGGATCATCTCGTTATTTGCGCACCTCAAATCCATAGTTTTGCTTTTGCAATTCACAACCGCATCATGCACGGTCAACCAATCCAAACCAAGAATAACATCAAATTCATCAAACGGCAAAAGCATCAAGTCCGCCGGAAAACAGGAACCTCGAATTACTAGGGGACATTTCTTACACACTTTGTCGACAAGCACGTAACGACCCAAGGGATTTGACACCCGAATTACGAACTCAGTAGACTCAATAGGTAAAGTCTTACTGGATGCTAAGGTTTCGCATATATAAGAATGAGTAGAACCGGGTCAATCAAAGCAATCACATTAGTATCAAAGAGAGTAAAAGTACCAGTAATAACATCTGGCGAGGAAGCATCCTCGCGTGCGCATATAGCATAAGCCCTAGCAGAAGCGCGAGCCTCAAATCTGGTCGTAGCATCTCTAGATCCTCTCTGACCACCACTAGCATTGCCCGTATTTCTAGATGGTCTACCTCGAGCAGTGGTAGCACCTGGTTTCCCACTCTGATTTACATTCTGTTCAGACAACCTCGGGCAATCTTTAATGAAGTGGTCAACTGATCCGCACTTGTAACAGGAGCGGTCATGGAATCTACAACTCCCCGAATGCCATTTACCGCAATATCGACATTCCGTTCTGTCCCGACGATCATTTCCAACACTGGCGATCTCGTCTAGAGAAACCCGAAGTGTCCCTAGACCGGCCTAAGTCATCTCTAAATTTCTTCGATGACTGTGGGAAGGGCTTCCCCGAAGACCTCTTACGAAACTCCTTTGCTCCCATATCAGCTTTTCTTTTCTCCATACTTAGCTCCTCGGTTTTACAAGCTCGCTCAACAAGTACCACAAATTCTCGGATTTCCAAGATGCCAACATACAGCTTTATATCATCATTTAGTCCATCCTCGAAATGTTTACACATCACAGCTTCTGAAGAAATGCATTCTCGCGCATACCGGCTAAGCCTCACAAATTTTCGTTCATAGTCGGTAACCGACATGGAACCTTGTTTGAGTTCAAGAAATTCCTTCCGTTTTTGGTCAATGAATCTCTGACTGATATACTTTTTCGAAACTCGGTTTGGAAAAACTCCTAAGTTACTTGCTCTCTAGGCACAACAGAAGTCAACGTATTCCACCAATAGTAGGCAGAATCACGTAGCAAGGAGATAGTACACTTTAGGCACTCATCGGGTGTGCAAGATAGCTCGTCGAGTACCCGGATAGTGTTGTCCAACCAAAATTCAGCTTGCTCGGCATCATCGCTGTCCGTAGCTTTAAATTCAGTAGCCCCGTGTTTTCGGATTCTGTCAACTGGGGGCTTATTTGACCTTATTTGGTCAGTTGCTAGAGGTATTGTAGGTGCGGGGGTGGCATTAGTCGGAATGGAGGTTGTGGAACAGCCGTATTAGTTCGAATGTATTGGTTGAACCAATCATTCATTACGCTATAGAAAGCTTGTCTAGCTTCGTCATTCGGATTACTAGCAATCGGTTAAGAGTCCGCCGGAGCTGTCCCTTGTGCGGGAGCAGGCGCCACACTCTCAAGATCATCAGCTACCGCTCGGTCGGATCGGGATCCATTACTATAAATAAACACATTTTCAATCGTCAGAAATCACCACACTATCAAATAATCACAAAATGGCATGTATAGCTAGACCCAAACGTATTACGATAGTCTAGAATCGACTAAACCGTAGCTCTGATACCAATAAAATTGTAACACCCCGTACCCGAGTCCATCGCCGGAGTCGGACACGAGGGGTTTGCAGACTTAAATCACTTCTTTGCACAATCCATTTTAAATTTTCCAGGCAAGCTGGCTAACTGCGTCACTGTCACCTTAAAAATCATATCTTGAGTTTCACAACTCGAAAATCAGCTTCGTGATTTTTCCCTGAAACTAGACTCATATATGCATCTAAAATGTTTTTCTAGAATTTTTGGTCGGGCCAATTAGTACAGTTTATTAGTCAAAGTCTCCCATGTTACAGGGAGCGACTACACTGACCTTTGCACATTACGACTTGGATATCTCCCTGTACAGGGCTTCAATACTGATGTCGTTTGTTTCTATAGAAACTATACTCAAAAATGAATCTATGCATATATGACATGACTTCTAATTATCTCTGGTTAATTTATAATGAATTTCCAAAGTCGGAACAGGGAATCCAGAAACTGTTCTGGCCCTGTCTCACGAGAACCTGAATATCTCTTAACATACTGTCCATATGATCGTTTAGTTACTTTCCTATGAAAATAGATTCATCAAGATTCGTTTACATAATTTATTCACTATTTAATTCCATTCCTACTATTTTTAGTGATTTTTCACATCCACATCACTGCTGCTGCCAGCATCTGTTTTTTTAAGGTAAACTTTACCTATTTCATGATCCTCCATGGATCAACTAGAGTTTGTCATACATATTCCAAAAGTGATCAAGAATAACCCCTCCCATGGCTAACCGTTACCAACATTTCCATACCTCTCGACGGACAACATACAAAACGATTATAATGCTATGATCAAAGTATATTTAAGCCATTTTCGCATGGCTATCCAAATTTACGCAAAACCGAAGGGTACATGACCAACAACAAAAGGGTAGTCCTATACATGCCATTTCAAAGTTCAACCAAAATTGTACCAAAAGGGGGCTTTGATAGTGTGGGAGACTTCGACTTCCAAAATCCCGAGTCCGATAGCTGACGAGCCAAAATCTATAAAACAGAGAAACAAAGAAACGGAGTAAGCAATTTATGCTTAGTAAGTTTTGAGTAAGGGATTCCAGCACAACAAAAGTATAGCATTCATATAGCTAAACGGATAATTTCATATGCACAAATTTTCAATATCATACTTACTTCACATTACCAACCCTTATGTTCATACACAAAAGATCAACTTAGCCAAAGGCCGGTAGCTCATTTATCGACTGAGCGAATACAGATTTGTAAGGGATCAACTAATTCAAAGCACACACGAAACATACCTCATCGCTGGCATTTTACGAGCATATTAATTTAAATTTTTACAGCAAGATCGCTCGTTCCGAAATCAAGCATCTTCGGAGTTTAGCCGGATATAACCACTCGCACAAGGCCTTCGGGTCTTAACCCGGATATGGTCACTAGCATAAATGCCTTCGGGACTTAGCCCGGATATAGTCGCTAGCACAAATGCCTTCGGATCTTAGTGCGGATGTAGTCGCTTAGTACAAAAGCCTTCGGGACTTAGCCCGGATATCATTCGAGTAACCATGCACATATATCAATAAATCATGACACATTCATATTTCATTTCATTACCAAAGCTCAAACACAAGACACTTATCACATTTACAATTTCGGCTCAATAGCCACATATAAGAGCATGATTTTGATTTACTTAAGACATAATCTAATCGAATCATAATTTAAGTCCCATTACTTAAAAACTTACCTCGGATGTTGTCGAACGATTCCGATGGCTATTCGACCACTTTTTCCTTCCCTTTATCGGATTTAGTTCCCCTTTGCTCTTGAGCTTAATTTAACAAATAAATTGATTTAATTATTTGAGCATCGAAAAGACGAACTCAAGGTACTTGGCCCACATATATTCATTAGACATTAAAGTCACATATGTACGGAATCATGAATCAAACTCAACACATTAGTTAATACTCTCCTTAGCCAAATTTTCTAAGTCAAGATAAAGCCTTCAATATGCTTACCTATGGCCGAACAACACATCAACCTATGTACTCATTCATGTGGCCGATTATGCATGTCTATGTTGAGGCCAATTATATACTCAATACCACACACAAATGGCATACCTTTTACTAACTAATGCATTACATATTATAACTCAATACGCATCCATCATGTACTCCATAACCGAAACACCATCATATGTAAATATATACCTTGAGATATTGTATATGTCATACCAATACGTCATGTGCAAACATATATATATGTGCAAGAGCCGAATCTCAAAGTTGATTATAACTAAACATGAACATAAATCCAAAACACAAATCTTACCTACCATGCAATAAGCATAAATCATACTTATGGATATACCATGGCCGAATACATCACAACACCATACCATTTCAATTTTGGTCATGGTTAAACAAAGAACTTAATGTCTCACTCAAAAATGCTAAAAAGAAAATCCAAGAGTCATCAATCCACCATCACATGTATCATTAACAAGCTTCATATTTAGCATGCAATGGCATTAACACAAAATCCACCTAGGCCGAATATCATCCCCATGACATAGCAAAGATTTGAACCATGGGCTAATTAGAACTCAAGCTAGCAACTAAAAACATGCATGAATCTCATGGCACAACCTCAAACATACCTTAATCTAGATACAAGTATGGCCAAACCTCCTCCTAATCCTCTTCCAAACAAACATGAAGCAAGAACTCCTTCCTCCTTCCTTAGAATTTTCGGCCAAAAGAAATGAATTCCTCCTTCCTTAGAATTTTCGGCCAAAAGAAATGAAAAAGGATGAACAAATTTTTTTTTTCTTTCTTTAACTCACGGCAATGGGGGGGGAACACTCACACACATTCTTCTTTTTTTTTTCCATTTCTTTATTACCCATACTCCTTATTTTATTTTTCCTAACATACCTCACTAACATAACATGTTTGTGACATGTTTCCACTCATAGCATGGCCGGCCACTACTAATTAGGGGGGAAATTTGACATGCAAGTCCTCCCTTTTTATTACATGCACTATTGATCCTTATAGATTAGCCTATCACATTTCAAAAGTGTCACACAAATCCTACTAACTGAATTCACATTCAATCGACTAAATCGAAGCTTGAAATTTTCACACATTCATAATTACATATCCTAGACAATAAATATCACATTCAAACATTTCAGTGACTCGGTTTAGCGGTCCCGAACCACTTCCCGACTAGGGTCAATTTTGGCTATCACACAAAGCACTAAAACCAAAGTACGAAGTCCCTAGCCACAACAGCACCAGTAGTCGGCCAGCACGCCCATCTCGCGCACACCACGTGCGCATTGCCTCGTGCTGCTTCACCTCAGCTCACGCCAGGCCTTTATCTCGGCATCCTATGTGCGACCAACTGCTACTTGCTGCCGAACGTCTGTGTCGCTACTTACTTCCAGCCCTGCTGCGCATCACTGCTCCCACACACACCACGCCCGCACGCCCTAGCTGCTTGTCCGGCATTCTTCATTTATCACCTAAGCCAACAAACCCTCCAACCCTCCTTATAAATTCCCATCTTTTCCTTCATTTTTATTATTATTTCCTAGAGCTCTTATATTTTTACAAAAAACGGTGGTGAGACCAATTTTTCTCTCAAACTTTTAATTTTATTCAGTTAATTAATTTCTCAGTTTGTTGAATTATTAATTCTTATAAATTAAATTTTTGAGAAAATAAATTTTCCCATCTTAAGATCAGGTTAAACATGCCTCGCAGAGAACTCGTGCTTCCGCTCAAATTGATGAAACACAAAACAAATTCCATTGTGAAGAAGCAATAGTGAGATATGAAGGTATCTTCAAAAATCAACAGATGCATCCAGAAAAAGGCTTTACAGTAAAGGAAAGCAACTATAGAGACTTTATGGCAAGTATTCGTCAAGTTGCTAAAACCCTCAATTGGGAGCTATTTTATGAAAAGAGACCTAGTGTGGATGAGGAGCTAGTTCGTGAGTTCTATGCAAATTTAACTTCAAGCGAGATGACAAAAGTCCCAGTTCACAGAATCAAGGTACCGATAATTCAAATGCTATTAAGAAGTTCTTTGAATTACCAGATTTCGAAAAGGACGAATATTCCACATTGATGAGCAATATCAAGCCTAAAAATTTGCAAGAAATTCTCAAGGAACTGGCAGTTCAGGGTTCTACATGGACTGTGTCAAAACAAGGAATCCACACTTGTCAAAGAGAATATTTGACGCCACTCGCGAATGTATGGTTTTACTTCGTCCAATTCAGCCTTATGCCTAGCTCACATGGTACTACAATCTCATTGGAGCGAATGGTCTTATTGTACTCGATCCTAACTCGAAAGACCATTGATGTAGGGAAGATCATCTTGAGAGAAATATGAAATTGTGCTATTAAACGCTCTAGCCCTGCTCACTTCCCCTTTACATTAACAATTTTATGCTTGAAAGCTGAAATTCTTGCGATTGTATGGAAGACGGGGTATAGCCAAGGCATAACCACAGATTGGGACCTTTATTAAGTAGGTGACGACTGAGTTCTACAGAAACAAGTTGAAGTAAGTGAGGATCCGGAAGACCTTGATGAAGAAGAAGATCCCATGATGCAATCATTTGAAGTCCCTGATAAGTAGAATCAGTGGAGCCAGAAGCTGAACCTGATATTGAAACTTCAATGTTTAGAGCTCAACCGCCTAGCCCAGCCTTCAAGATGAGCTATCAAAATTGATGACTTAATGCAACATATGCAATGGCAGCAACAAACCTATTGGAGATACTAAAAAATAAGGGATGACTCGATGAGAAGTGCTTTTAAGAAATATACAATGACCCGTTTATTTTGTGCCTGAGTTTCCAGATTTCATATTTGAACCATGGATTCCATTATCAAGAAGGAGTGAAGCGATTCATTCAAAGGAAATAGTTATGGAGCAAATGATGAGTCAAATTCGAAAGGGTCTGCAAATAAATAAATGGAGGATCTTGACTTTACTTTATTTTTGTTCTTCCACTATTTTTAGGATTAAGTTTAATTAGGAATCTTTTATTTTTTGCATAATAAAACAAGAGAGGAAAATCACTAATAAAATGTGAGCAAGTCACAAAGTATAAAGTGTGGTAATAGATATATACATGTCTAGGATTGGATTTAGAAAGAGCTTGGTACTTAAGCAGTCAAATTGACTCACCTCCTCTTTTCTAAAATCCTACCTGGTGTATAGTATCTGTTCACATTAAACAATGAGGACATTGTTCATTTTAAGTTGGGGACTGAAATTTGAATTGTTTCCACTCAGAATAAAATTTTCTTTTAATTATGATTAGGATATATTTTGTTCAAAATTTGAATTTTGTTAAATATGCTCATTTGAGTATGAATAAAGTTCTATTATTTCAATAAATTATTATGTTAGCTTAATATGACATGATGTATTTTTAATAAGCATGCAATTCGTACCAGAAATTTTTAGTTCTTTAGAAGTTAGTATGCATGAAGTTTAAGTCTTTAGAATTGACTTAGTAGTTTCTTGAGGCGAAATCCTAGGGAGCATGGAAGTTGGAAATGATTTAGGCAACTATTGTTTGGACTGATTGAGCCTTTCAAGCCCACCATGGTAAAATTGTATCCTTTGAAACCCAACTTTGAGACTATATGGACTAATTTTATTTCGACCCCTGCAATAATTAGCCATTACTTTTCGCTTAATGATCTTAAAATTGTCCTAAATGCTAGACTCAGTAATATTCAAATGTACTTTGAAAATAAGTTTGGGGAGTTGAAAAGAAATATCAATTGCTCGAGAATTGCAGTACACAAATTAAGTGCTCTTGATTAAAAATAAAAAAAAGAGAGCACATGTATTTGAAAGAGATCTACAAAAGAGCATATGAAAGTCAAGTTGGTGTACCGAAGGTAAAAACTTCTAAGGTTTGATTGACGCTGAGTCTAGGGTTTTTTTAAACCAAATTTATCCATCTTACACCTACCCTTAGCCTAGCCACATTACAACATTGATAAAGACCTATTGATTCAAAGTCTTCATGCTACCTACATTAGTGGAGAGAAATTGCTACGATCAACATATGAAGACTTAAGTTAAGCTTAGTGATTGCAGCTTAGTCTTGAATAAAGAAATAAAAATCAAATTGGGTAAGGGTTAACATGTCTTTGTTACAAAGCGTTTAGTCTAAATTTTTCTATTATAATAAGTTGTTGAACTTAATTTGAACAATATGCATACTTAAGTAGCATAACTATCAGATTTATTGTCTTTGAGCATAAGTATTTCAAATTCATAAATTTGGGGAAAATGTTGTCTGAAGGAATTTTTCAAAGGTGTTTCTGAGAGATTCTTTTCAAAATTTGTGCATTACTCGGGATGAGCAATGAATTAAGTTTGGGGGTGTGGAAACACAAAAATTTATATACTTTTTCATACCCCATTTTTACTTAAATTCATGCAAATCCGGTTAAATTCTTGTCGAAAAATAATTAAATTTATAAAATATTTAAATTGTGGTAAAAATATAAACATGGTGAATTTATTTAATTTTATACTTAGTTTTGGTTAATTTTGACTATTTTTGACAGATTTGCGCAAAGGGCAAAACTTGGCTCGGCTAACACTGCTAAAAGCACAAAATCGAGAAGCAATTTGAAGTTTCGAGGCCACATTAATTTCCAGCCTAAGATGGTCTAGAAATGTGTTTTAATTCATAATTTAATTAATTTTAATTTTTCCCCATTTAATTTGGGTTAAATAAATTATTTTTAATTAATTATGGAGAAAGGGTCCCGTTGAACTGCACTAGTTGAACCATATTGAGTGAACAGAACCAGCCACTAATTGGGCAGCCCAGAACCGTCCATGTGCTGATGCTAATCAGCATTTTAGCTGATTAAATATACTTGCAAAAAGGCCCTTGAAGAACTATCAAAATGCATTTAAACCCCTCATTTAATTGTGGCTTATGAAATTGCCCTAAGCTTAAAATTGTAAAGTTGAAACTCTCAACTTTGCATGTGTGTGGCGGCCAAGGGAGTCTCTTGGCTGATTATTTTTGCTATTTTAGCTGCCATATTCAGCTATAAAGCCACCCGTTGCTGATCATTCAAAGAATCCCTCATCCATCCTTCATTCCACAACATTCTCTCATTCCCTCTTTCACTTTTCTCTCATTTTTTCCATCCCATTTATCTCTTGTTCAAGTGCCGATTTATTCTCTTGGAAAGAGGCTCCCATCAACATTTTGGAGCTGTAATTAAATGTTCATAAGCCACCTTGATAGCTGAGGGCAATGAAGAACGAAGAACGGAGCAACTAGTCAAGCCACGGAGAAACACCAGATTTGCTTCTTGTTCATTGTCTCTTTAATTTTTGTTGTTGTTTTAACGAACATGTTTATGAATATTTATGCTATTGAAATGGTTATTTTAATCAATTTAGCTTAAACTTAAGTTTGTGTTGGGTTGATTATATTTTGCCTGCTTGAATTGTCAAATGATGTTTATGTTGTTATAGGCTCGGTAAATTGCTTGGCTAAGTAAAATCACACCTAAGTTATTCTTGCGTTACGACTATGAGGTAGCTAATGAATTAATTATTTAAATGAATTGCAATTGTAATTAATTGACACAGTACTTAATCAGTGCATGTTTATTCTTCTAAGGTAGCTGAAGGTTAAATTAGCAATGTATCTGGTGATATTATTGCCTTGCATAATTTGCAAGATTATTATGATTAAACTATTTCAAGGTAGCGATGCTTTGTTACCTCACATAGTCTTTTATATGCTGATTAGATTTAATTAATCTTTTGAAATGACATAGGGATATGAAAGAGATTAGTTCAGTTTAATGAGAATGTATATGCAATAACATGTTTGCTTACTACAATCTATTTAGTCGGTTGAATTGACATAGGAATATGTCAAGAGATGAATGGATTTTTTGTATGTGAGTTTGTTCATAAGTTAGCAAATTACCGGGTTGCTATGAATTATTTATAACAGTGTAAACATGAGTTTAATAATTCTGAGTTCAAGAAATATATTTAATCCAACACAAGTATGTTACCTTGATTAAATCTTATTTGAAATCGTGCATTAGAACTCCTTTGTTTTATTTAATTATTACTTAGTTTTTAAAATAGTTTTTCACAATCTTTTAAAACCAAATTATTTTACCTGCCCAAAGTGTATACAATTAATTCATAAATAATTCTTTTTACAGTCCCTATGGGTACGATAACTCAACATTTACCTGTCCTTTATTATTGTTGCGATTGTGAACTGTACATTTTCGTCGTTCAACACGCTAGTGCGAACAGGCCGTGTGCCTCACACGCTTCAGACATGACTGTGTCTCAGGCCGTGTAGAAACAGACATACATACTAACTTGTATCACACGGCCGAGACACGCCCGTGCTCCAGCTATGTGAAAACTAGAGGTATAATGACTTATGCAACACTGCAAGGCACGCTCGTGTGTGTGTACTTGGCCGTGTGCCAATTAGGGGGTATAACTGACTTGTACCACACAGCCAGTCACACGCCCATGTGGAAGACCGTGTAACACCCTGAATTTGGGCCTAGAAGTTTTGGGCCTTGAGCATGGGAGCGGTTGAAGGCAGCTTATAATATTCTGTTGTTGCGTGAAAATTTCGTAGTTGAAGGCTTGTTTAGTGGTTAAGTGTCCTGAGAAGTGTTGGAGAAGTCCTGGGTTCAAACCTGGGCTCTAGCAAAATTTTGGTTTAAGGTGAATCAAACCCTGGGTGTAGTAGGTAGGCCTTTAAGAATATTGTTGGAGAAATTGTGACACAAAAAGCCTTATGGCTTAGTGGCAAGTAGCGTGTGGAGCATTTAAGGGGAGGCATGGGTTCGAACCCCATGGCAAGCAAAGAGCATTTATTTTGCCAACAGTGCAGCAAGAGTTAGGTGTTGAATTTAAACTCTGATGATGGAGGGATCCCACATCGGGAAGCTAACATAAGAGTGGATGCGAAGCTGGCATTAAATAGAGAGAACCATGAGGAGAGTAAAGGTACCCTTCTTGGCTGATCCCTTTCGCTTTGTGGCGTGCTCGATTGGGTTGAGCACCGGCTAAGAGTGCTCAGATGTGGATTAACTCCCAGTCTTTATCAGGGTGTATTTCTCACTACTCTAGCTGTAGGATGGTTACTTCGGGCCGTGATGGGTTGAAAGGGGCCATGTGGGCCCAATGGGCCTACGGGCCCAATTAGATAAGTTGTTTGATTGTGTAGTAAATATTGGACTAGGCTAGGTGAATCTCATATCTGTGGCTAGATTTTGGGCTAAAGGGCCACACGAGTGTGTGGGCCCATTTGGCCGAGAAGGGCTTTAGGCCCATTTGTATTGTTATCCCAGTTTAGAATACTTCAGTTTACCAAATTACAGAAATACCCCAGTTGTAAAATTACAAAGTACCCCCGGTTTATAAAATTACCCAAATATCTCGAATTGTAAAATTACCGAAATACCTCCAGTTTGCAAAATTACTGAAAATACCCTTGACATGTAAATAATCAAAGTACCCTCGAATACAAAATATTGTTTTACCCTCGATTTACAGAATTACTATTTTACCCTCGATTTATAAAATTATCGTTTTACCCTTAATTTACAAAATTACCATTTTACCCTCGATTTATAGAATTTTATTTTAGCCTCGATTTATAGAATTACCATTTATCCTCAGATTTAACAAAAATTACTGTTTTAAAACCCTCGATTTACAGAATACCGGTTTTACCCCTCGATTGACAGAATTTGTGACATCCCTAATTTAACCCTAGTCGAGATGTGGTTTCGGGACCACAAAATCGAGTTATAAAACTTATTAAATATTAAAATTCAATATCTACTATGTGTGATAGTGCATGTGTGAAATTTTGATGCTTAAATTCTGTTAGTTGAATGTGAATTTTAGTCAAAGGGCTTATGTGAGACATTTGTGAAATAGGTTAGGTAAATATAAAGTGATCTATTAATGCATGATTCAAAAATGTGGACTTGCATGTCAAATACCCATTTTTGGGATAGTGGCCGGTCATGATATTGTTTTATATATAATATGTATTTTTTATTTAACATTTAAATACAAATGAATTAATAAATAAAAAGGAGATATAATATAGTTAGTGGGCAGAAACCAAAGTTGGTCCATCCTTGTCCTATTGCCGTAGCTAAAGTGAGGGAAGAAAGTTTTGTTGTTTATTTTGCTTAGATGATGGCTAGAATGAGGTATGTATTGAATAATTCTTGAAATTTATGCAAATTGAGATGATTAGTTCAAATTTTACTTATCCCATAGATTAAACTTAGGTTTTTGAGGTTGGAAATTCGGTCAGAACTTGAAACTCATAGTAGATATTTTTTTTTGTGACATTAGATGGTTGGTTATATATTGACTTATTAGCTTTGAAAGTTGAATGACATTGGTTAATTTGTTCATGGTGGGGTATTCGGCCTTGTGAATGTTATGGAATAAGTTTCATTATGTACAGTATGTGATTTTTGAATAATCAGTCATTTTATCTAGTATATGTATAATGGTAAATTGTTTTAACTTAAAAGTTGAGATTAGTGTATTTAAAGAGAGTTGCCGAATGTGGTCCTTGAAGATGTTTAATGAATAACAACGTGTAGTTGAGTTATAACATTCGGTTAAGGATTAGGGTCTAGCAAGTTTGGTATAATGTATAGTTGTAAATCGCCTTGTATTGACATTTTTTTAAGGATAGGAAACGGCTAATTAAGATGTTATTGATAAAATTCTAGTTAGGTTATGTTAAACCATTTGGCATTTCTTTATGTATGTTATGAGAGTGGAAAAGATTAGTAATTATTCTAAGTGAGTTATGATCTTAATAGGTGCAAAATAGAATCGGCTATAATTATGATGGAGTGATTCGGTCATTGTTTGGCATAGGTGAAACCATTATGAAATTGCTACTTTGATCTTGGAATGAAAATTTTAAATGGAGGTTAAATTTGTTTGTTTAGGCCGAATAGGGTTATAAGTTAATGGTATGCTATATATAGTATAGTTAAATTTGTGTATATGAAACGTGTAAGTAATGTGATTTTTGTTTGTGCATGCAAATTAGGTATTGGTATAATAAGCATAAAAGTTAGTCATGGCATATTTTATAAACTATTATGCATTGAAGTTATATAATTGTCAAATGTGACAATTAAAGAAGTAATGTTGATAAGTTAATTAAACAAATTCATTGTTTAATTAAGCTCATGAGCAAGAGGAATCTAAATCAGATAAGGGAAAGGAGAAAGCAATCGAGTAGCCTATGCCAGTTGTTTAAATAAATCCGAGTAAGTCTTTGAGTAATGGAAGCTTAGCTTAAGATTGGAATAAACGATGATATATATTTATATGAACATAATAATAAAATGGTGACCTAATGTTCTACTTGAATTACATATTTAAATAAATAAGTTCTAGCATATAAGTTTAGTTTATATGAATAATGATATGGAATACGGGTAAAGATGGAACTATGAATGGTGTATTACCTATAGTAAAATGATAAGGAATAAGTACTTCTATGGAGCCTTAGCGATTGGTTATTAGAAAGTGATATTTAAATTATGATTTGTATGTGATAATAAAGAAGTACTTATATATATGATAGTTTTAACTCAAATGGTAAGTTCTTAAGTGTTTGGACTTGGAAATTTAAGAGCAAATTGTAATAATCTGCTTAGGACAGCAAGCAGTAGTGTGATTTTGAAAATCACCATAAATTGTTGGAGTGATTAGAGACTGAATAAATATGTAAATCAAAGATCAATGAGTCTAGTTTCTTATAAAATAAAAGTGCAAGCAAAGGAAATTTCATTATGAGAGATATTTAAAGTTGGTGTGACAGTGTCAGAATGAATCTGAAATCCCATGTTCTGTTTTTAGAAAATCATATAAATAGTAAAAAAAATTTATAAGATAAAATTTATATTCTTAGACTCCTTAATGAGTATAGTTTCAAATAAATAAACAAGAAATAATTTTGAAATCTATACAATGAGAAATTGATTCGTAGTGAAGAGTGGTCAGTATAGTCAAACATTGATAGGAACTTAAGACAATCTGGTTTTGATTGGCAATCAAATCTGAAAACGTTTATGGAAGAATCATGATCATTTTGGGGAATTTTTGGCATACATTAGGTTTCGTAGCTCTAGTCAATAATTTAATTGTGCTAAAAAACAGCTTGAGTGAATCTGTGATTTGTTAAAATTAA
>NC_053431.1:68600005-68636177 GCF_007990345.1 Gossypium hirsutum
CGATCGTATGGCACAACGGAATTAAAGGAGTTGAAAGCTCAGTTGCAAGAGTTGGTGGATAGAGGTTTCGCTCGCCCGAGTTTTTCACCTTGGGGTGCACCAGTGTTGTTTGTGAAAAAGAAGGACGGAACCATGAGGTTGTGCATCGACTATCGTCAGCTTAATAAAGTGACAATAAAGAACAAATATCCGTTACCGCGTATCGATGATTTGTTCGATCAACTGAAGGGAGCCTCAGTGTTCTCAAAAATAGATTTGAGATTGAGCTATTATCAGTTGCGAATTCGAGATTCGGACATACCCAAAACTGCCTTCAGAACGAGATATGGTCACTACGAGTTCTTAGTGATGCCGTTTGGGCTCACTAATGCCCCTGCGGTATTTATGGATTTGATGAATCGGATCTTTAGACCATATTTGGATCGGTTCGTAGTTGTGTTCATTGATGACATCTTGGTCTATTCAAGAGATGAGACCGAACAGCTGAGCACCTGAGATTAGTGTTACAAATTTACGGATAAGCAGTTATATGCCAAGTTCAGTAAATGTGAGTTTTGGTTACGAGAAGTTAGCTTTTGGTCATGTAGTATCTGTACGGCATTCGAGTTGATCCGAGCAAAATTTCAGCCATACTTAACTAGAAGCCTCCAAGAAATATTACCGAAGTTCGGAGCTTCCTGGGGCTCGCCGGTTATTACCGACGATTTGTAAAAGGTTTCTCGATGATAGCCACACTAATGACGAAGCTACTTCAAAAGGATGTTAAGTTTGAATGGACGGAGAAATGTCAGAAAAGTTTCGATCAACTGAAAACTTATTTGACTGAAGCTCCAATTTTAGTGTAACCCGAATCAGGCAAAGAGTTTGTTATTTATAGTGACGCATCCCTACTTGGGTTGGGTTGCGTATTGATGCAAGAAGGTCGAGTTGTGGCCTATGCGTCGAGACAATTGAAGCCACACGAGAGAAATTATCCGACCCATGATCTCGAACTAGCTGTCATCGTATTTGCTTTGAAATATGGTGACATTATTTGTTTGGTGAGAAGTGCCATGTATTTTCGGATCACAAAAGTCTCAAATATTTGATGACCCAGCGAGACTTGCATCTGCGACAAAGGCGTTGGCTTGAGTTGTTGAAAGATTATGAGCTTGTCATTAATTATCACCCGGGAAAGGCTAATGTGGTTGCGGACGCCTTAAGCCGGAAATCACTGTTTGCTTTGCGAGCGATGAATGTACACTTGTCTGTTCTACCCGACAATGTGTTAGTAGCTGAATTAAAAGCCAAACCATTATTGATTCATCAAATTCGTGAAGCTCAGAAAGTCGATGATGAATTGGTTGTAAAACGGGCTGAGTCTGTTCCGAACGAGGAATCGGAGTTTCAAATTGATGATGATGATTGTTTGAGGTTTAGAAGTCGTTTGTGTGTTCCAAGGAATTCGGAACTCATTTCGATGATTCTGAACGAAGCCCATTGTAGCCGAATGTCAATTCACCCGGGAGTACGAAAATGTACAACGATTTGAAACGTCAGTTTTGGTGGCATGGTATGAAACGAGACATCTCCGACTTTGTTTCGAGATGTTTAATATGTCAACAAGTGAAAGCAGAACATCAAGTGCCTTCAGGATTACTTCAGCTGATCATGATACCCGAGTGGAAATGGGATCGAGTCACAATGGACTTTGTGTCCGGACTGCCATTGTCAGCAAGTAAGAAGGATGCGATTTGGGTTGTTGTTGATAGACTGACTAAGTTGGCTCACTTTATCCCCGTGCGTACGGATTTTTCATTCAATAAACTAGCTGAATTGTACGTTTCTCAGATTGTGAGATTACACGGGGTACCGATTTCTGTTGTGTCGGATAGAGATCCGAGATTCACCTCGCGATTTTGGAAGAAATTGCAAGAAGCTTTGGGTACCAAGCTACATTTTAGCACCGCTTTTCATCCACAAACCGATGGTCAATCCGAGCGGGTAATTCAGATACTTGAGGATATGTTGAGATGTTGCATCCTTGAGTTTAGTGGTTCATGGGAACGGTATTTACCATTGATTGAATTCGCTTACAACAATAGTTTTCAATCAAGTGTTAAGATGGCACCTTACGAGGCTTTGTACGGGCGTAAATGCCGTACACCATTGTTTTGGACCGAGCTCGGTGAAAGTAAAATTTTCGGAGTGGATTTGATTAAAGATGCTGAACAGAAAGTAAAAGTAATCCGTGAAAGTCTAAAGATAGCCTCAGATCGCCAGAAGTCGTACGCGGATCTGAAACGAAAAGACATTGAGTATCAGGTGGGAGATAAGGTGTTTCTTAAAGTTTCACCTTGGAAAAAGATACTCAGATTTGGGCGTAAGGGCAAATTGAGTCCGAGGTTCATCAGGCCATACGAAATATCCGAACGAGTCAGTCCAGTTGCGTATCGATTGATTTTGCCCCCTGAACTTGAAAAGATTCACGACGTCTTTCATGTTTCGATGCTTCGACGCTATAGATCTGATCCATCGCACATAATTAGCCCATCAGAGGTCGAAATTCAAGCCGATATAAGTTATGAAGAAGAACCGATGCGTATCCTAGCTCGTGAAGTGAAAGAGTTGCGAAACAAAAGGGTTCCGTTAGTAAAGGTGTTATGGCTCAAACACGGGATCGAGGAAGCTACTTGGGAAACCGAGAGCTCGATGAAAGAACGATACCCAAACCTATTTACCGGTAAGATTTTCGGGGACGAAAATTTCTTAAGTGGGGGACAGTTGTGACAGCCCTAAAGTGGCCCTAGTCGGAAAGCGGTCTCGGGACCGCTAGACCGAGTCACCAAATTATTTGAATGTGATAATTATTGCCTAAAATATGTGAATATAAATGTGTGAAAGTTTTAAGCTTCGATTTAGTTAATTGCATGTGAATTTAGTTGATAGGACTTATGTGAGAAAATTTAGAAATGTGCTAGGCAAATGCAAGTGGCCTAATAGTGCATGTAATCAAAGGGGTGGACTTGCATGTCAATTTCCCCCCATTTAAGTACTAGTGGCCGGCCATGACAAGGGATGATGGGCAAAACATGTCATGAAACATGTTGTGTTAATGGAAAAATAAAATAAGAACATGGGCAATAAACTAATAAGAAATTGAAGGAAGAAAACAAAGAAAAAAAATGTGTTCATCATTCTCATGCATGACCGAAAAAAAAAAGAAGGGAAAGGCTTCATACTTTAGTTCTTCTTAGCCGTGTAGAAGGGGGAAAAGGGAAAAAAAAAGAGAACAAAAAGTCTTTCTCATTTTGTTCTTCTTGGCCGATTGTGAAGAGGAAGTAGGGAGGGAGGCATTCGGTCATCCTAGGATGCTCTTTGTGTGTGGCTATTGAGCCGAAATTGGAAAGGTTTAATAAATGTTTTGTGTTTGAGCCTTAGTAACGAAAATGAAATATGGATGTGTCATGATTATTGATATATGTGTGCATGAGCATTTGAATGATATCCGGGCTAAGTCTCGAAGGCATTTATGCTAGTGATTTTATCGAGGCTAAGTCCCGAAGGCATTTGTGCTAGTGATTTTATCCGGGCTAAGACCCGAAGGCATTTGTGCGAGTTGATATATCCGGGCTAAGACCCGAAGGCATTTGTGCGAGTTGCTATACCCGGGTTAAGACCCGAAGGCAATTGTGTTGTGGTTATATCCGGCTAAATTCCGAAGAAACTTGGGTTTGAAGGTGAGCGTTTTGTGCTGTACTAAATTCAATTAATACGCTCGAAAAACCCAAACGATAAGGTATGTTTGCATGTGCATCGGAAAAGTCGATTCGTTTTAAATAGTATTCATTCAATCGACTAACGAACTTTCGGCTTTTAGATAGGTTGATACCTTGTGTGTGTATATGTTGATGAAGTGTGAAGTAAGTATGATTATGAGAATGTGTATTAATAAAGTGATTCATTTAGCTATGTGAATGTAATACTTTAGTCAAAGCCGATTTCATTACTTGAAACTTACTAAGCTTTAAAATGCTTACCCCGTTGCTTTGGCTCTCTGTTTTATAGATTTTGTTCATTAGCTATCGGATTCGGGATCATCGAAGTCGAAGTCATCCACACTATCAAAGCCCTTTTGGTACTCTTTTAGTTGAACTCTGGATATGGCATGTATAGGACTACCCTTTGTTGTTTTTCAAGTACTTTTTGTGATGTATGTGTGTACAGCCATGCGAAAATGGCTCGTAGAAGTGGAGTATGGCATTAGACCATTTGTGTTTATGTATATATATATGGTTTCATGATGTGACTATGGACTGGAATGGAAGTGTTGGGCAAATGATCAGCCATTGGAATGGCTAAATATGATCATATGTGGACCTATGTATGACAAAACTCTAGTTGGTCCATGGTAACCACGAAATAGGTAAAGTTTACCTTGAAAACAGATGCTGACAGCAGCAGTGGTGTGGATTTGAAAAATCACTAAAATTTCTAGGAATGGAATTAAATAGTGATTAAATTATGTAATCGAACCTTGATGAATCTATTTTCATATGAAAGTAACGAAACGATCATATGAATAGTATACTAAGAGATATTAAAGTTCTCATGAAACAGGGCCAGAATGGTTTCTGGATCCCCTGTTTCGACTTTGAAAATTTACCATAAATTATCCAGAGACAATTAGAAGTCATGCCTTATACATATAGATTCCGCTTTGAGTCTAGTTTCATTAGAAACAAACGGCATGAGTATTGAAGCTCTGTACAGGGAGATATCCAAGTCGTAATATGTGAAGGTCAGAGTCGTCGAACCCAGAATTAGGGGAGACTTTAACTAATAAACTGTACCAATTGGCCAGACCAAAAATTCTAGAAATAAATCCACAGATGGATATATGAGTGTAATTTCAGGGAAAATTTACGGAATCAGTTTTCAAGTTTTGGAACTTGAGATATGATTTTTAAGGCGACAGTGACGCGGTTAGCCAGCCTGTCTGGAATTTTTTTTAAATGGACTGTGAAAACAAAGTAATTAAGTCTGTTAGCACCTCGCGTTCGACTCCGGCAACGGTCTCGGGTACGGGGTGTTACAAGTAAGCTCCACACGATCTCCCACATGGGCGTGTGACTGCCCATGTGCTACAAGTCAGTATACCCCCCTAATTGACACATGGCCAAGGTACACACACACGAACGTGTGCCTTGGCCGTGTTGCATAAGTCAGTATACCCTCTAGTGTTCACACTGCCTGGCACACGGGCGTGTATTCGGTCGTGTGATACAAGTCAGTATATATGCCCTGTTTCTACATGGCCTGAGACACAGTCATGTTTGAAGTCGTGTGAGGCACACGGCCTGTTCACACTAGCGTGTTGAACGACAAAAATGTGCAAGTGTACACAATCGCAACAAGTAATAAAGTGACAAGTAAATGTCACTTAGCCATTTCTGTCTTATGTAGGTACATTGAAGTTGGGGTGGCAAATTGGCCTTGCAAATAGCCTACTTTTGTCCACACAAGTAGAGACACGAGTGTGTCTCTTATCCTTGTGTGATACACGGTCATATTACACATCTATGTGTCCCCTGATGATGAAATTGAATTCGAGTCAGTAAGCTCCACACGATCTCCCAAATGGGCGTGTGACTGGCCGTGTGGTACAAGTTAGTATACCCTTCTAATTGGCACACGACCAAGGTACACACACACGAGTGTGTGCCTTGGCCGTGTTGCATAAGTCAGTATACCCTCTAGTTTTCACACAGTCTGGCACACGGGCATGTCTTCGGCCGTTTGATACAAGTCAGTATGTATGCCTTGTTTCTACACAGCATGAGACACAGTCATGTCTGAAGCCGTGTAAGGCACATGGCCTGTTCACACTAACGTTTTGAACGATGGAAATGTGCAAGTGTACACAATCGCAACAGGAATAAAGTGTCAAGTAAATGTCACTTAGCCATTTTTGTCTTATGTTGGTACATTGAAGTTGGGGTGGCAAATTGGCCTTGCAAATGGCCTACTTTTGTCCATACAAGTAGAGACACAGGTGTGTCTCTTAGCCGTGTGTGACACACGGTCATGTTACACATCCATGTGTCCCCTGGTGATGAACTTGAATTGAATTCAGTAAGATCCACACGATCTCCCTCATGGGCGTGTGACTGGCCGTGTGGTACAAGTTAGTATACCCCTCTAATTGGCAGCCAAGGTGCACACACACGAGCATGTGCCTTGGCCGTGTTGCATAAGTCAGTATACCCTCTAGTTTTCACATAGCCTGGCACACGGACGTGTCTTCGGCCATGTGATACAAGTCAGTATGTATGCCCTGTTTCTACACGGCCTGAGACATAGTCATGTCTGAAGCCGTGTGAGGCACATGGCCTGTTCACACTAGCGTGTTGAACAATGGAAATGTGCAAGTGTACACAATCGAAACAAGTAATAAAGTGACAAGTAAATGTCACTTAGCCATTTTTGTCTTATGTAGGTACATAGAAGTTGGGGTGGCAAATTGGCCTTGCAAATGGCCTACTTGTGTCCACACAAGAAGAGAAACGGGTGTGTCTCTTAGCCGTGTGTAACACACGGTCATGTTAAACATCCATGTGTCCCCTGGTGATGAAATTAAATTGAAGTCAGTAAGCTCCACAAGATCTGTAACACCCCAAACCCGGCCTGGAAGTTTGGCTCGAATCTGGCATGTCACATTGAAATGTTTTTCGAAAACCATGTTTCCATTAAAAACCCTTCTTAATAATTAAAAACTTATACCCTTTTTAAACCTTGTTAGAAACCTCAGCTGAATAACATTCTTAACAACTTTGTAAAAATCTTGGTAGTTGCGGAAGCTTGATTTAAAAACAATTGCGGATACGTGATGTTTTAAACAACAGTAGTTGCTTTGGAAAACCGTGTTCTAATACTAGCAATTATAAGAACAATAAGTAAAATTTCAAATTTGAAGTCTAGAAAATTACAACGGCTTTACTACAACCCACATAAAACATTTAAAAGTAATAATCAAAACTATAAAATAAACAGTGTGTGTGGCTTCCTCCGAGCCCCTCGTAGCTCCGATCCGTCTAAGGCTGGAAATTACCTAAAAGGTTAATAAACGGGGTGAGTTTACAAAAACTCAGTGTGAAATCCCTTACTATAAAAAGGAACAGTCAGTTTTATAAAAGAATTAAAAGTCTAGCCCCAGCCTTACTTATAGTTTCAGTATCAATTGGGCCTTAGCCCACTATAACAGAAGTACCAGATGGGCTTTAACCCATTACAGAATAAGAAACATTATCACAACTAGAATCAGAATCAGAATCAGTATCAGGTAATAGAATCAAAATCAGAATGGGAATGCAATCCCAACCAAATCGAGCCGTATACACCCCCGTACCAACCTTACACCATGTGGGGAGACTACTCGACCCACCCAACCGCTACACACCACAGAAATTGCAGCGTGGCTGCCAGATATTGTGACGAAGTCACCAGATACAGATATTGTGGCTAGGCCACCAGAACAGATATATATATGTGGCGAAGCCACCAGATTGCAGCGAGGCTGCCAGATATTGTGATGAAGTCACCAGAACAGATATATGTGGCAAGGCCACCAGATTGCAGCCTTCCTCCATCAATACAAACCTGTGTCCCATGCAACAGATATACATGTCATGGCATACAACATACAGAATCAAAATATCATGCCCATACTTGAATCAAACAGTCACAATCAAGTCATTCATATCACCAACATATATTCACAATCAAATCCGTCAACCACACAGTCCAAGTTAGTCACTTGCCCACAAGGGCAAAACAATCATTTAACACCCTAGGGGTAAAATGGTAATTTTATAAATCGAGCGTAAAATAGTAATTCTATAAATTGAGGGTAAAACAGTAATTTAGTAAATCGAGGGTAAAACAATAATTCTGTAACACCCCTATCCCGTAACCGTTGTCGGAATAGGAAAGGGGTATTACCAGACTTGTAACTCATGTCAAAACAGTAAAATTTTTTAACTTTTTTTTTCTTGAAATAAAGATCATTCATTTAGATAAATGGTAAATACAGCTAGGGATAAAATTAAACTTCCATAAGTACACATTCAAAAGATGCCATTTTCGCATGGCTTATATACATTAACCAGAATATTATTCCGCTACTAGTTTATTCTATACAGGCCATAAAATAATCCAAAACATAGCAGTACCAAACAGTGGATAGTGATAGTGTGACGAGTTGTTGACGATCTCCGAGCAAAGGCCAAATTTGATAATCTATAAAATAGAGAAACGTAACAACAGAGCAAGCTTTCAAGGCTTAGTAAGTCTTAAGTAAAACAATTAACTTTGCTGGATTAAATACATTTATAACTTACACAAAATCGAAGTGAAGTCTCGATGGGCTTAATAAGCCTACACAAGTACATAATACATACCTGGCCAACTTAATGTGCTGATCGTCCGTAATTATTGATTTATTACTAAGTCGCTTAAGATTAGGCCTTCCACAAATCACGTTTTGAAATGTCAAGATATATCACCACTCGGTCAAATAGATTAAACCCTATGTATGCACATGTAATTCATCTATTTCATCCAAATTTAAGAGTATATACCCCTTCGCATTTAAAAACATCAATGCTACTTTTAGTTTAATCAGTTGAACTAAAACATAACACTATAATCACATTCGGTTTCCATATTTGGAAGCACATATTCATGTTTTCATCTTACATAAACAATTTGATAGAGTCAATACTCGTTGAATATAACTTATAACCATCTCATAAGTGATTCCCCAAGTACATTTGTAATACAAACGAAATCGAGTTCACATAGCAAGTAAGTATCACTTACCATATACTTAACCTTTGTACACTTACCATTTCCATAATTACCAATTACCAATTCAATCTTTCAATACCTCTAACCACTTAATCATATGCACTCATTTCGTGCACATACATAATTGTATATATGTATTTAGGAGCTTAGTTCTTTAGTTCATATTCACATTAATATTTCAAATAATCAAATCATGACAAGTATTAAAGTTTCGTATACGTATATAAAGGACCAAACATATTCCTTATCACACATACATAAATGACCAAACGCAATCCATACCTTGTATTTGCACATCCTGCCGAATACAACTCAAATTAGTAAATTTTTATGAAACTAATTAAATCCTTATCTTAAAGATATACAAATGTTCTTCGGTTTAAAATAATTCAAGGCACTTAGCCATAGCCTGCTAGGTTTTAAAAAAAATCCGAATCCAGTTACAAGTACCAAGCCTGCGGGACTTTAAGCCCTGATATATCATCATAGTTAATTCACAAATTTGTATACACATCAATTCACATGCCTTCGATTTTTCCAACACGGAAACACATTAATAAGGTATCACTTCATTCGAACTTATTCATATCTCAATATAGCTAGTCTCATTTCACAAGAGCCATTAGGCCACATCACGCAGTCAGCGAGTCTTAACCCCGATACTTTCTAAATTCCATGTATATTTAATCACATGTTACCACATTTCACACAAACTATCACCATTGTAATTCATTAACCTCATTCGAATATAAGCGTATAGCATGTACCTTAACTTCATGTCATAATAGCATTCGACTTCAACACATAGTTATATATACATATATATATCCCTTTCAATAAACTTCCAACTAAACAAGAAAATACACACATGACTTACATTCTTCTCATGACAACTATTCGGCTAAACAACATATAAGTCACCACACCTTCAATTTATAAAACAATCAACACATATTACATATATATTGCTTACGATTATAAAATAGCCATTTGGATAACTTGCACACATTTATATTTTAGCCATTTTGGCCTCACCACCTATATATTTATCTTGTACATCAATTCAGCAATAGCTTATAAGCAACTCAATTAGTTTCATCAATGTTTACAACAAAATCACAGATTCACTACAAGCTGTTTTCTTGAGCAACAATCATTAATTTATTTCTAAATGGAGCTACGAAAATCCAAATGTAGTACCGTAAATTTTCCCCCAAAATAAACTCACATATCTTCTATCCATAAAATTTTCAGGATTTTTGGTTTTTCCAATCAAAACCAGAATTTTCTTAAAGTTTCCCCTATTTCACTGTTTGACTATACTGACCACTCTTCACTACGAATCAAATTTCTCATTGTAAAGATTTCAAAATATGTTCTTGTTTATTTCATTTGAAACTAGACTCATTAAGGAGTCTAAGAATATAAATTTTATCTTATAAAATTTTTTTTACTATTTATAATGATTTTCTGAAATCAGAACAGGGGATTTCAGATTCATTCTGACACTATCACACACAACTTTAAATATCTCTCTATAGGAAATTCCTTTGCTTTCACTGTTTATTTTATAAGAAACTAGACTCATTGATCTTTGATTACATATTTTATTCAGTCTCTAATTCCACTCCAACAATTTATGGTGATTTTCAAAAATCACACTACTGCTGCTGTCCTAAGCAGATTATTACAATTTGCTCTTAAATTTCCAAGTCCAAACACTTAAGAACCTACCATTTGAGTTTAAAACATATCATCATATATAAGTACTTCTTATTATCACATACAAATCATAATTTAAATATCACTTTTCTAATAACCAATCGACTAAGGCTCATAGAAGTAACTTATTCCTTATCATTTTACTATAGGTAATTACACCAATTCATAGTCCCATCTTTACCCGTATTCCATATCATTCTTCATTATAACTAAACTTATATGCTAGAAACTTATTTATTTAAATATGTAATTCAAGTAGAACCATTAGCTCACATTTTATTTATTATGTTCATATAAATATATATCATCGTTTATCAAATCTTAAGCTAAGTTCCATTACTCAAATACTTACCTCGGATTTATTTGAACAACTGCAGATAGGCTACTCGATTTCTTTCTCCTTTCCCTTATCTGATTTAGATCCTCTTTGCTCATGAGCTTAATTAAAACAAATGAATTTGTTTAATTACTTATTCAACATTACTTCTTTAATAGTCACGTTTGACAATCATATAACTTCAATGCATAATATGTTTATAAAATATGCCATGCCTAACTTTTATGCTTATTATACCAATACCTAATTTGCATGCACAAACAAAAATTCACATTACTTACCACGCTTTCATATACACAAATTTAACTATATATATATAGCATACCATTAACTTATAAACCCTATTCGGCCCTAACCAAACAAATTTAACCTCCATTTAAAATTTTCATTCCAAGATCAAAGTAGCAATTTCATAATGGTTTCACCTATGCCAAACAACGACCGAATCACTCCATCATAATTATAGCCGATTCTATTTTGCTCCTATTAAGATCATAACTCACTTAGAATAATTACTAATCTTTTCCCACTCTCGTATACAATACTATAAGAAATGCCGAATGCTTTAACATAACCTAACTAGAATTTTATCCAACAACATCTTAATTAGCCGTTTCCTATCCTTAAAAAAAAACGTCAAATACAAGGCGATTTACAACTATACATTATACCAAACTTGCTAGAACCCTTAATCCTTAACCGAATGTTATAACTCAACTACACATTTTATTCATTAAAACATCCTCAAGGACCACATTCGGCAACTCTCTTTAAATACACTAATCTCAACTTTCAAGTTAAAAACAATTTACCATTTATACATTTACTAGATAAATGACCGATTATTCAAAAATCTCATATGTACATAATTGAAACTTATTCCATAACATTCACAAGGCCGAAACCCACATGAACAAATTAACCAATGTCATTCAACTTTCAAAGCTAATAAGTCAATATATAACCAACCATCTTAATGTCACAAAAAAAAATATCTACTATGAGTTTCAAGCTTATTGACCAAATTTCCAACCTCAAAAACCTAAGTTTAATCTATGGGATAAGTAAAATTTGAACTAATCATCTCAATTATGCATAAATTTTCAAGAATTATTCAATACATACCTCATTCTAGCCATCATCTAAGCCAAAAATCAAACAAGAAAACTTTCTTCTCCCTCACTTTAAGCTACGGCAATGGAGGACAAAGATGAACTAACTTTGGTTTCTCCTCCCACTAACTATTATCTAATATCTCCTTTTTGTTTATTAATTCATTTGTAATATAAAATGTTAAATCAAAAATACATATTATATATAAAATAATATCATGACCGGCCACTATCCCAAAAATGGGTATTTTGACATGTAAGTCCACATTTTTGAATACATGCATTAATAGATCACTTTATATTTACCTAACCTATTTCACAAATGTCTCACATAAGCCCTTTGACTAAAATTCACATTCAACTAACATAATTTAAGCATCAAAATTTCACACATGCACTATCACACATAGTAGATATGAATTTTAATATTTAATAAATTTTATAACTCGATTTTGTGGTCTCGAAACCACATCTCGACTAGGGTCAAATTAGGGATGTCCCAACTCTCCCCCTCTTTAGGGATTTTCGTCCCTGAAAATCTTACTAGCGACTACGTTAGGATAACGTCCTCTTGTTTTAAAACAAATACATAACATCAACTCAGATATTCATAACCCACATTTTCATTCATATATATATAAGCCGTAACATGGCCGGAAGTATACATGTTCTTAAACATCCTAATGAATATCCTTTATAACATTATCATAACTAAATATTCAACTTAACTTATTTCCAAAAGAAGATCAAGTTCCACGTACCTGAACATTTAGTTCATTCAATACATCCAATCATATTTAAAATTACCCGTATACAGTCGAATAGGCATAAAGCTTAACACAAGTGATACCAGTGTACTAAACACGGTCTTACACACTATCACAATTCAATGCCGTCGTCCTAGACGAGATCTTACATGAAACGAAATCCGCACACACATTGCCCACTGACCGATCTCGCACACATATTGCTCGGTTAAAGAATTCGCACACACAGTGCCCACTAACCGATCTCGCACACATAGTGCTCGGTTAAAGAATTCGCACACACAGTGCCTCAATTCATTCGCACCCATAGTGCCTATATTCATTCGTTATTACACATTGAAATAACTTAACCAAGTCTATAAAACATCATATAAGTACAGTTTAAACGTGTCCTTTCATTTAACTTTGAACTCATATAGTAATGAACACTTAAACTTTGCTCGAATCACCGGTATTAAGCCTGCTAGGCACGAAGACCCAAATACACATCACCGGCACGAAGCCTGCTAGGAACGAAGGCCCGAATACACATCACCAGCACAAAGCCTGCTAGGCATGAAGGCCTGATTACACATCACCGGCACGAATGCCCTTCAGGACTTACCCCGGATATAACACCAGCATGAATGCTCTTCGGGACTTAGCCCGGATATAACACCAGCACAAATGCTCTTCGGGACTTAGCCCGGATATAACACCAGCACGAATGCTCTTCGGTACTTAGCCCGGATATAACTCTCAATTCTAATGCACACACATATATATGTAACATAACACATTAGTATATCATTTACATTACTCGAATACAAGCACTACATGCTTATCAACCATTCAAATTTCGGTTCAATAGCCACATACAAAGATCACATTTTCGTTTCACTATCCAACTTAATTTCTATAATTTCAATGATCGAATCACATGGGTACCACATACACTTCTATGAATATAAATTTCTATGGAAACTGAACACATAGATATATCATCATTTCCCATACGCATTTCGTAAATAACACTCACATACCTGAACAAACTTAATTTAGTGAACGAATTCGGATACCGTATAGCATAAGCTTCATAGTGCTAGTCTCTTTAATAGTTTCCAACATTCAGCCCACTAGGTATAACCTGAACTCGTCACTGGCACAAGCCTGTTAAACTTTGAGTCTGAAACACATTACCAGCCATCATGCTTGTTACAGCTCGATAGGGATAGAGATTCATTACAGTACGAAAAATACATTTTTTCTGTCAGAAATCATCACACTATCATTTTATCATTATATGACATGTATAACTAGACTCGCACGTGCTACATTAGTCCTAGAATTGACTAAACCGTAGCTCTGATACCAAATAAAATGTAACACCCCTATCCCGTAACCATTGTCGGAATAGGAAAGGGGTATTACCAGACTTGTAACTCATGTCAGAACAGTAAAATTTTTTAACTTTTTTTTCTTGAAATAAAGATCATTCATTTAGATAAATGCTAAATACAGCTAGGGATAAAATTAAACTTCCATAACTACACATTCAAAAGATGCCATTTTCGCATGGCTTATATACATTAACCAGAATATTATTCCGCTACTAGTTTATTCTATACATGCCATAAAATAATCCAGAACATAGCAGTACCAAACAGTGGATAGTGATAGTGTGACGAGTTGTTGACGATCCCCGAGCAAAGGCCAAATTTGATAATCTATAAAATAGAGAAACGTAACAACAGAGTAAGCTTTCAAGGCTTAGTAAGTCTTAAGTAAAACAATTAACTTTTCTAGATTAAATACATTTATAACTTACACAAAATCCAAGTGAAGTCTCGATGGGCTTAATAAGCCTACACAAGTACATAATACATACCTGGCCAACTTAATGTGCTGATCATCCGTAACTGTTGATTTATTACTAAGTCGCTTAAGATTAGGCCTTACACAAATCACGTTTTGAAATGTCAAGATATATCACCATTCGGTCAAATAGATTAAACCCTATGTATGCACATGTAATTCATCTATTTCATCCAAATTTAAGAGTATATACCCCTTCGTATTTAAAACATCAATGCTACTTTTAGTTTAATCAGTCGAACTAAAACATAACACTATAATCACATTCGGTTTCCATATTTGGAAGCACATATTCATGTTTTCATCTTACATAAACAATTTGATAGAGTCAATACTCGTTGAATATAACTTATAACCATCTCATAAGTGATTCCCCAAGTACATTTGTAATACAAACGAAATCGAGTTCACATAGCAAGTAAGTATCACTTACCATATACTTAACCTTTGTACACTTACCGTTTCCATAATTACCAATTACCAATTAAATCTTTCAATACCTCTAACCACTTAATCATATGCACTCATTTCGTGCACATACATAATTGTATATATGTATTTAGGAGCTTAGTTCTTTAGTTCATATTCACATTAATATTTCAAATAATCAAATCATGAAAAGTATTAAAGTTTCGTATACGTATATAAAGGACCAAACATATTCCTTATCACATATATTAAATGACCAAACGCAATCCATACCTTGTATTTGCACATCCTGCCGAATACAACTCAAATTAGTAAATTTTTATGAAACTAATTAAATCCTTATCTTAAAGATATACAAATGTTCTTCGGTTTAAAATAATTCAAGGCACTTAGCCATAGCCTGCTAGGTTTTAAAAAAATCCGAATCCAGTTACCAGTACCAAGCCTGCGGGACTTTAAGCCCTGATATATCATCATAGTTAATTCACAAAGTTGTATACACATCAATTCACATGCCTTCGATTTTTCCAACACGGAAACACATTAATAAGGTATCACTTCATTCGAACTTATTCGTATCTCAATATAGCTAGTCTCATTTCACAAGAGCCATTAGGCCACATCACGCAGTCAGCGAGTCTTAACCCGGATACTTTCTAAATTCCATGTATATTAATCACATGTTACCACATTTCACACAAACTATCACCATTGTAATTCATTAACCTCATTCGAATATAAGCGTATAGCATGTACCTTAACTTCATGTCATAATAGCATTCGACTTCAACACATATTTATATATACATATATATATCCCTTTCAATAAACTTCCAACTAAACAAGAAAATACACACATGACTTACATTCTTCTCATGACAACTATTCGGCTATACAACATATAAGTCACCACACCTTCAATTTATAAAACTATCAACACATATTACACATACATTGTTTACGATTATAAAATAGCCATTTGGATAACTTGCACACATTTATATTTTAGCCATTTTGGCCTTACCACCTATATATTTATCTTGTACATCAATTCAGCAATAGCTTATCAGCAACTCAATTAGTTTCATTAATGTTTACAACAAAATCACAGATTCACTACAAGCTGTTTTCTTGAGCAACAATCATTAAATTATTTGTAACTAGAGCTACGAAACTCTAAATGTAGTGCCAAAAATTTTCCCCGAAAATAGACTCATGTATCTTCTATCCATAAACTTTTCAGGATTTTTGATTTGGCCAATCAAAACCAGAATTTTCTTAAAGTTTCCCCTATTTCACTGTTTGACTATACTGACCACTCTTCACTACGAATCAAATTTCTCATTGTATAGATTTCAAAATATGTTCTTGTTTATTTCATTTGAAACTATACTCATTAAGGAGTCTAAGAATATAAATTTTATCTTATAAATTTTTTTTTACTATTTATAATGATTTTCTAAAAACAGAACAGGGGATTTCAGATTCATTCTGACACTGTCACACACAACTTTAAATATCTCTCTATATGAAATTCCTTTGCTTGCACTGTTTATTTTATAAGAAACTAGACTCATTGATCTTTGATTACATATTTTATTCAGTCTCTAATTCCACTCCAACAATTTATGGTGATTTTCAAAAATCACACTACTGCTGCTGTCCTAAGCAGATTATTACAATTTGCTCTTAAATTTCCAAGTCCAAACACTTAAGAACTTACCATTTGAGTTTAAAACATATCATCATATATAAGTACTTCTTATTATCACATACAAATCATAATTTAAATATCACTTTTCTAATAACCAATCGGCTAAGGCTCATAGAAGTAACTTATTCCTTATCATTTTACTATAGGTAATTACACCAATTCATAGTTCCATCTTTACCCGTATTCCATATCATTATTCATTATAACTAAACTTATATGCTAGAAACTTATTTATTTAAATATGTAATTCAAGTAGAACCATTAGGTCACATTTTATTTATTATGTTCATATAAATATATATCATCGTTTATCCAATCTTAAGCTAAGTTCCATTACTCAAAGACTTACCTCGGATTTATTTAAACAACTGCGGATAGGCTACTCGATTGCTTTCTCCTTTCCCTTATCTGATTTAGATCCTCTTTGCTCATGAGCTTAATTAAAACAAATGAATTTGTTTAATTACTTATCCAACATTACTTCTTTAATTGTCACATTTGACAATTATATAACTTCAATGCATAATATGTTTATAAAATATGCCATGACTAACTTTTATGCTTATTATACCAATACCTAATTTGCATGCACAAACAAAAATTCACATTACTTACCACGCTTTCATATACACAAATTTAACTATATATATATAGCATACCATTAACTTATAAACCCTATTCGGCCCTAACCAAACAAATTTAACCTCCATTTAAAATTTTCATTCCAAGATCAAAGTAGCAATTTCATAATGGTTTCACCTATGCCAAACAATGACCGAATCACTCCATCATAATTATAGCCGATTCTATTTTGCACCTATTAAGATCATAACTCACTTAGAATAATTACTAATCTTTTCCCACTCTCATATACAATACATAAAGAAATGCCAAATGGTTTAACATAACCTAACTAGAATTTTATCCAATAACATCTTAATTAGCCGTTTCCTATCCTTAAAAAAAATGTCAAATACAAGGCGATTTACAACTATACATTATACCAAACTTGCTAGAACCCTTAATCCTTAACCGAATGTTATAACTCAACTACACGTTTTATTCATTAAAACATCTTCAAGGACCACATTCGGCAACTCTCTTTAAATACACTAATCTCAACTTTTAAGTTAAAAACAATTTACCATTTATACATATACTAGATAAATGACTGATTATTCAAAAATCACATATGTACATAATTGAAACTTATTCCATAACATTCACAAGGCCGAATACCCACATGAACAAATTAACCAATGTCATTCAACTTTCAAAGCTAATAAGTCAATATATAACCAACCATCTTAATGTCACAAAAAAAAATATCTACTATGAGTTTCAAGCTTCTTGACCGAATTTCCAACCTCAAAAACCTAAGTTTAATCTATGGGATAAGTAAAATTTGAACTAATCATCTCAATTATGCATAAATTTTCAAGAATTATTCAATACATACCTCATTCTAGCCATCATCTAAGCCAAAAATCAAACAACAAAACTTTCTTCTCCCTCACTTTAAGCTACGGCAATAGAGGACAAGGATGGACCAACTTTGGTTTCTGCTCCCACTAACTATTATCTAATATCTCCTTTTTATTTATTAATTCATTTGTAATATTAAATGTTAAATAAAAAATACATATTATATATAAAACAATATCATGACCGGCCACTATCCCAAAAATGGGTATTTTGACATGCAAGTCCACATTTTTGAATACATGCATTAATAGATCACTTTATATTTACCTAACCTATTTCACAAATGTCTCACATAAGCCCTTTGACTAAAATTCACATTCAACTAACAGAATTTAAGCATCAAAATTTCACACATGCACTATCACACATAGTAGATATGAATTTTAATATTTAATAAGTTTTATAACTCGATTTTGTGGTCCCGAAACCACATCTCGACTAGGGTTAAATTAGGGATGTCACAAATTCTGTCAATCGAGGGTAAAACGGTAATTCTGTAAATCGAGGGTAAAACAGTAATTTTGTAAATCGAGGATAAAATGGTAATTCTATAAATCGAGGCTAAAATAATAATTCTATAAATCGAGGGTAAAATGGTAATTTTGTAAATTAAGGGTAAAACGATAATTTTATAAATCGAGGGTAAAATAGTAATTCTGTAAATCGAGGGTAAAACAATAATTTTTGTAATTCGAGGGTACTTTGATAATTTTACATGTCAAGGGTATTTCAGTAATTTTGCAAACTGAGGGTATTTCGGTAATTTTACAATTCGAGGATATTTGGGTAATTTTATAAACCGGGGGTACTTTGGTAATTTTACAACTGGGGGTATTTCTGTAATTTGGTAAACTGAAGTATTCTAAACTGGGATAACAATACAAATGGGCCTAAAGCCCTTCTCGGCCCAAATGGGCCCACACACTCGTGTGGCCCTTTTAGCCCAAATCTAGCCACAGATATGAGATTCACCTAGCCTAGTCCAATATTTACTACACAATCAAACAACTTATCTAATTGGGCCCGTAGGCCCATTGGGCCCACATGGCCCCTTTCAACCCATCACGGCCCGAAGTAACCATCCTACAGCTAGAGTAGTGAGAAATACACACCTGATTAAAGACTGGAGTTAATCCACACTCTGAGCACTCTTAGCCGGTGCTCAACCCAATCGAGCACGCCACAAAGCGAAAGGGATCAGCCAAGAAGGGTACCTTTACTCTCCTCATGGTTCTCTCTATTTAATGCCAGCTTCGCATCCACTCTTATGTTAGCTTCCCGATGTGGGATCCCTCCATCATCAGAGTTTAAATTCAACACTAACTCTTGCTGCACTGTTGGCAAAATAAATGCTCTTTGCTTGCCATGGGGTTCGAACCCATGCCTCCCCTTAAATGCTCCACACGCTACTTGCCACTAAGCCATAAGGCTTTTTGTGTCACAATTTCTCCAACAATATTCTTAAGGCCTACCTACTACACCCAGGGTTTGATTCACCTTAAACCAAAATTTTTGCTAGAGCCCAGGTTTGAACCCAGGACTTCTCCAACACTTCTCAGGACACTTAACCACTAAAACAAGCCTTCAACTACGAAATTTTCACGCACAACAGAATATTATAAGCTGCCTTCAACCGCTCCCATGCTCAAGGCCCAAAACTTCTAGGCCCAAATTCAGGGTGTTACACGGTCTTCCACATGGGCGTGTGACTGGCTGTGTGGTACAAGTCAGTATACCCCCTAATTGGCACACGGCCAAGGTACACACACACGAGCGTGTGCCTTGGCAGTGTTGCATAAGTCATTATACCCTCTAGTTTTCACATAGCCTGGAGCACGGGCGTGTCTTCGGCCGTGTGATACAAGTTAGTATGTATGTCCTGTTTCTACACGGCCTGAGACACAGTCATGTCTGAAGCCGTGTGAGGCACACGGCCTGTTCGCACTAGCGTGTTGAACGACGAAAATGTACAAGTGTGCACAATCGCAACAAGTAATAAAGGGACAGGTAAATGTTGAGTTATCGTACCCATAGGGACTGTAAAAAGAATTATTTATGAAATTAATTGTATAACACTTTGGGCAGGTAAAAATAATTTGGTTTTAAAAGATTGTGAAAAACTATTTTAAAAAACTAAGTAAATAATTAAATAAAACAAAGGAGTTCTAATGCACGATTTCAAATAAGATTTAATCAAGGTAACATACTTGTGTTGGATTAAATATATTTCTTGAACTCAGAATTATTAAACTCATGTTTACACTGTTATAAATAAATTCATAGCAACCCGGTAATTTGCTAACTTATGAACAAACTCACATACAAAAATCCATTCATCTCTTGACATATTCCTATGTCAATTCAACCGACTAAATAGATTGTAGTAAGCAAACATGTTATTGCATATACATTCTCATTAAACTGAACTAATCTCTTTCATATCCCTATGTCATTTCAAAAGATTAATTAAATCTAATCAGCATATAAAAGACTATGTGAGGTAACAAAGCATCGCTACCTTGAAATAGTTTAATCATAATAATCTTGCAAATTATGCAAGGCAATAATATCACCAGATACATTGCTAATTTAACCTTCAGCTACCTTAGAAGAATAAACATGCACTGATTAAGTACTGTGTCAATTAATTACAATTGCAATTCATTTAAATAATTAATTCATTAGCTACCTCATAGTCGTAACGCAAGAATAACTTAGGTGTGATTTTACTTAGCCAAGCAATTTACCGAGCCTATAACAACATAAACATCATTTTGACAATTCAAGCAGGCAAAATATAATCAACCCAACACAAACTTAAGTTTAAGCTAAATTGATTAAAATAACCATTTCAATAGCATAAATATTCATAAACATGTTCGTTAAAACAACAACAAAAATTAAAGAGACAATGAACAAGAAGCAAATCTGGTGTTTCTCCGTGGCTTGACTAGTTGCTCCGTTCTTCGTTCTTCATTGCCCTCAGCTATCAAGGTGGCTTATGAACATTTAATTACAGCTCCAAAATGGTTGATGGGAGCCTCTTTCCCAAGAGAATAAATCGGCACTTGAACAAGAGATAAATGGGATGGAAAAATGAGAGAAAAGTGAAAGAGGGAATGAGAGAATGTTGTGGAATGAAGGATGGATGAGGGATTCTTTGAATGATCAGCAACGGGTGGCTTTATAGCTGAATATGGCAGCTAAAAATAGCAAAAATAATCAGCCCAAGAGACCTCCCTTGGCCGGCCACACACATGGCAAAGTTGAGAGTTTCAACTTTACAATTTTAAGCTTAGGGCAATTTCATAAAGCCACAATTAAATGAGGGGTTTAAATGCATTTTGATAGTTCTTCAAGGGCCTTTTTGCAAGTATATTTAATCAGCTAAAATGCTGATTAGCATCAGCACATGGACGGTTCTGGGCTGCCCAATTAGTGGCTGGTTCTGTTCACTCAATATGGTTCAACTAGTGCAGTTCAACGGGACCCTTTCTCCATAATTAATTAAAAATAATTTATTTAACCCAAATTAAATGGGGAATAAATTAAAATTAATTAAATTATGAATTAAAACACATTTCTAGACCATCTTAGGCTGGAAATTAATGTGCCTCGAAACTTCAAATTGCTTCTCGATTTTGTGCTTTTAGCAGTGTTAGCCGAGCCAAGTTTTGCCCTTTGCGCAAATCTGTCAAAAATAGTCAAAATTAACCAAAACTAAGTATAAAATTAAATAAATTCACCATGTTTATATTTTTACCACAATTTAAATATTTTATAAAATTTAATTATTTTTCGACAAGAATTTAACCGGATTTGCATGAATTTAAGTAAAAATGGGTATGAAAAAGTATATAAATTTTTGTGTTTCCACACCCCCAAACTTAATTCATTGCTCATCCCGAGTAATGCACAAATTTTGAAAAGAATCTCTCAGAAACACCTTTGAAAAATTCCTTCAGACAACATTTTCCCCAAATTTATGAATTTGAAATACTTATGCTCAAAGACAATAAATCTGATAGTTATGCTACTTAAGTATGCATATTGTTCAAATTAAGTTCAACAACTTATTATAATAGAAAAATTTAGACTAAACGCTTTTGTAACAAAGACATGTTAACCCTTACCAATTTGATTTTTATTTCTTTATTCAAGACTAAGCTGCAATCACTAAGCTTAACTTAAGTCTTCATATGTTGATCGTAGCAATTTCTCTCCACTAATGTAGGTAGCATGAAGACTTTGAATCAATAGGTCTTTATCAATGTTGTAATGTGGCTAGGCTAAGGGTAGGTGTAAGATGGATAAATTTTGGTTTAAAAAAACCCTAGACTCAGCGTCAATCAAACCTTAGAAGTTTTTACCTTCGGTACACCAACTTGACTTTCATATGCTCTTTTGTAGATCTCTTTCAAATACATGTGCTCTCTTTTTTTTATTTTTTAATCAAGAGCACTTAATTTGTGTACTGCAATTCTCGAGCAATTGATATTTCTTTTCAACTCCCCCAAACTTATTTTCAAAGTACATTTGAATATTACTGAGTCTAGCATTTAGGACAATTTTAAGATCATTAAGCGAAAAGTAATGGCTAATTATTGCAGGGGTCGAAATAAAATTAGTCCATATAGTCTCAAAGTTGGGTTTCAAAGGATACAATTTTACCATGGTGGGCTTGAAAGGCTCAATCAGTCCAAACAATAGTTGCCTAAATCATTTCCAACGTTCCATGCTCCCTAGGATTTCGCCTCAAGAAACTACTAAGTCAATTCTAAAGACTTAAACTTTCATGCATACCTAACTTTCCTAAAGAACTAAAAATTTTCTGGTACGAATTTGCATGCTTTATTAAAAATACATTCATGTCATTATTAAGCTAACATAATAATTTATTGAAATAATAGAACTTTATTCATACTCAAATTGAGCATATTTAACAAAATTCAAATTTTTGAACAAAATATATCCTAATCATAATTAAAAGAAAAATTTTATTCTGAGTGGAAACAATTCAAATTTTCAGTCCCCCAACTTAAAATGAACAATGTCCTCATTGTTTAATGTGAACAGATACTATACACCAGGTAGGATTTTAGAAAAGAGGAGGTGAGTCAATTTGACTGCTTAAGTACCAAGCTCTTTCTAAATCCAATCCTAGACATGTATATATCTATTACCACACTTTATACTTTGTGACTTGCTCACATTTTATTAGTGATTTTCCTCTCTTGTTTTATTATGCAAAAAATAAAAGATTCCTAATTAAACTTAATCCTAAAAATAGTGGAAGAACAAAAATAAAGTAAAGTCAAGATCCTCCATTTATTTATTTGCAGACCCTTTCGAATTTGACTCATCATTTGCTCCATAACTATTTCCTTTGAATGAATCGCTTCACTCCTTCTTTGATAATGGAATCCATGGTTCAAATATGAAATCTGGAAACTCAGGCACAAAAATAAACGGGTCATTGTATATTTTCTTAAAAGCACTTCTCATCGAGTCATCCCTTATTTTTTAGTATCTCCAATAGGTTTGTTGCTGCCATTGCATATGTTGCATTAAGTCCATCAATTTTGATAGCTCATCTTGAAGGGCTGGGCTAGGCGGTTGAGCTCTAAACATTGAAGTTTCAATATCAGGTTCAGCTTCTGGCTCCACTGATTCTACTTTATCAGGGACTTCAAATGATTGCATCATGGGATCTTCTTCTTCATCAAGGTCTTCCGGATCCTCACTTACTTCAACTTGTTTCTGTAGAACTCAGTCGTCACCTACTTAATAAAGGTCCCAATCTGTGGTTATGCCTTGGCTATACCCCGTCTTCCATACAATCGCAAGAATTTCAGCTTTCAAGCATAAAATTGTTAATGTAAAGGGGAAGTGAGCAGGGCTAGAGCGTTTAATAGCACAATTTCATATTTCTCTCAAGATGATCTTCCCTACATCAATGGTCTTTCGAGTTAGGATCGAGTACAATAAGACCATTCGCTCCAATGAGATTGTAGTACCATGTGAGCTAGGCATAAGGCTGAATTGGACGAAGTAAAACCATACATTCGCGAGTGGCGTCAAATATTCTCTTTGACAAGTGTGGATTCCTTGTTTTGACACAGTCCATGTAGAACCCTGAACTGCCAGTTCCTTGAGAATTTCTTGCAAATTTTTAGGCTTGATATTGCTCATCAATGTGGAATATTCGTCCTTTTCGAAATCTGGTAATTCAAAGAACTTCTTAATAGCATTTGAATTTATCGGTACCTTGATTCTGTGAACTGGGACTTTTGTCATCTCGCTTGAAGTTAAATTTGCATAGAACTCACGAACTAGCTCCTCATCCACACTAGGTCTCTTTTCATAAAATAGCTCCCAATTGAGGGTTTTAGCAACTTGACGAATACTTGCCATAAAGTCTCTATAGTTGCTTTCCTTTACTGTAAAGCCTTTTTCTGGATGCATCTGTTGATTTTTGAAGATACCTTCATATCTCACTATTGCTTCTTCACAATGGAATTTGTTTTGTGTTTCATCAATTTGAGCGGAAGCACGAGTTCTCTTGCGAGGCATGTTTAACCTGATCTTAAGATGGGAAAATTTATTTTCTCAAAAATTTAATTTATAAGAATTAATAATTCAACAAACTGAGAAATTAATTAACTGAATAAAATTAAAAGTTTGAGAGAAAAATTGGTCTCACCACCGTTTTTTGTAAAAATATAAGAGCTCTAGGAAATAATAATAAAAATGAAGGAAAAGATGGGAATTTATAAGGAGGGTTGGAGGGTTTGTTGGCTTAGGGTGGATAAATGAAGAATGCCGGACAAGCAGCTAGGGCGTGCGGGCGTGGTGTGTGTGGGAGCAGTGATGCGCAGCAGGGCTGGAAGTAAGTAGCGACACAGACGTTCGGCAGCAAGTAGCAGTTGGTCGCACATAGGATGCCCGAGATAAAGGCCTGGCGTGAGCTGAGGTTGAAGCAGCACGAGGCAATGCGCACGTGGTGTGCGCGAGATGGGCGTGTGCTGGCCGACTACTGGGTGCTGTTGTGGCTAGGGACTTCGGTACTTTGGTGTTTTAGTGCTTTGTGTGATAGCCCAAAATTGACCCTAGTCGGGAAGTGGTTTCGGGACCGCTAAACCGAGTCACTGAAATGTTTGAATGTGATATTTATTGTCTAGGATATGTAATTATGAATGTGTGAAAATTTCAAGCTTCGATTTAGTCGATTGAATGTGAATTCAGTTAGTAGGATTTGTGTGACACTTTTGAAATGTGATAGGCTAATCTATAAGGATCAAATAGTGCATGTAATAAAAAGGGAGGACTTGCATGTCAAATTTCCCCCCCTAATTAGTAGTGGCCGGCCATGCTATGAGTGGAAACATGTCACAAACATGTTATGTTAGTGAGGTATGTTAGGAAAAATAAAATAAGGAGTATGGGTAATAAAGAAATGGAAAAAAAAAAGAAAGAATGTGTGTGAGTGTTCCCCCCCCATTGCCGTGAGTTAAAGAAAAGAAAAAAAAAATTTGTTCATCCTTTTTCATTTCTTTTGGCCGAAAATTCTAAGGAAGGAGGAATTCATTTCTTTTGGCCGAAAATTCTAAGGAAGGAGGAAGGAGTTCTTGCTTCATGTTTTGTTTGGAAGAGGATTAGGAGGAGGTTTGGCCATACTTGTATCTAGATTAAGGTATGTTTGAGGTTGTGCCATGAGATTCATGCATGTTTTTAGTTGCTAGCTTGAGTTCTAATTAGCCCATGGTTCAAATCTTTGCTATGTCATGGGGATGATATTCGGCCTAGGTGGATTTTGTGTTAATGCCATTGCATGCTAAATATGAAGCTTGTTAATGATACATGTGATGGTGGATTGATGACTCTTGGATTTTCTTTTTAGCATTTTTGAGTGAGACATTAAGTTCTTTGTTTAACCATGACCAAAATTGAAATGGTATGGTGTTGTGATGTATTCGGCCATGGTATATCCATAAGTATGATTTATGCTTATTGCATGGTAGGTAAGATTTGTGTTTTGGATTTATGTTCATGTTTAGTTATAATCAACTTTGAGATTCGGCTCTTGCACATATATATATGTTTGCACATGACGTATTGGTATGACATATACAATATCTCAAGGTATATATTTACATATGATGGTGTTTCGGTTATGGAGTACATGATGGATGCGTATTGAGTTATAATATGTAATGCATTAGTTAGTAAAAGGTATGCCATTTGTGTGTGGTATTGAGTATATAATTGGCCTCAACATAGACATGCATAATCGGCCACATGAATGAGTACATAGGTTGATGTGTTGTTCGGCCATAGGTAAGCATATTGAAGGCTTTATCTTGACTTAGAAAATTTGGCTAAGGAGAGTATTAACTAATGTGTTGAGTTTGATTCATGATTCCGTACATATGTGACTTTAATGTCTAATGAATATATGTGGGCCAAGTACCTTGAGTTCGTCTTTTCGATGCTCAAATAATTAAATCAATTTATTTGTTAAATTAAGCTCAAGAGCAAAGGGGAACTAAATCCGATAAAGGGAAGGAAAAAGTGGTCGAATAGCCATCGGAATCGTTCGACAACATCCGAGGTAAGTTTTTAAGTAATGGGACTTAAATTATGATTCGATTAGATTATGTCTTAAGTAAATCAAAATCATGCTCTTATATGTGGCTATTGAGCCGAAATTGTAAATGTGATAAGTGTCTTGTGTTTGAGCTTTGGTAATGAAAATGAAATATGAATGTGTCATGATTTATTGATATATGTGCATGGTTACTCGAATGATATCCGGGCTAAGTCCCGAAGGCTTTTGTACTAAGCGACTACATCCGCACTAAGATCCGAAGGCATTTGTGCTAGCGACTATATCCGGGCTAAGTCCCGAAGGCATTTATGCTAGTGACCATATCCGGGTTAAGACCCGAAGGCCTTGTGCGAGTGGTTATATCCGGCTAAACTCCGAAGATGCTTGATTTCGGAACGAGCGATCTTGCTGTAAAAATTTAAATTAATATGCTCGTAAAATGCCAGCGATGAGGTATGTTTCGTGTGTGCTTTGAATTAGTTGATCCCTTACAAATCTGTATTCGCTCAGTCGATAAATGAGCTACCGGCCTTTGGCTAAGTTGATCTTTTGTGTATGAACATAAGGGTTGGTAATGTGAAGTAAGTATGATATTGAAAATTTGTGCATATGAAATTATCCGTTTAGCTATATGAATGCTATACTTTTGTTGTGCTGGAATCCCTTACTCAAAACTTACTAAGCATAAATTGCTTACTCCGTTTCTTTGTTTCTCTGTTTTATAGATTTTGGCTCGTCAGCTATCGGACTCGGGATTTTTGGAAGTCGAAGTCTCCCACACTATCAAAGCCCCCTTTTGGTACAATTTTGGTTGAACTTTGAAATGGCATGTATAGGACTACCCTTTTGTTGTTGGTCATGTACCCTTCGGTTTTGCGTAAATTTGGATAGCCATGCGAAAATGGCTTAAATATACTTTGATCATAGCATTATAATCGTTTTGTATGTTGTCCGTCGAGAGGTATGGAAATGTTGGTAACGGTTAGCCATGGGAGGGGTTATTCTTGATCACTTTTGGAATATGTATGACAAACTCTAGTTGATCCATGGAGGATCATGAAATAGGTAAAGTTTACCTTAAAAAAACAGATGCTGGCAGCAGCAGTGATGTGGATGTGAAAAATCACTAAAAATAGTAGGAATGGAATTAAATAGTGAATAAATTATGTAAACGAATCTTGATGAATCTATTTTCATAGGAAAGTAACTAAACGATCATATGGACAGTATGTTAAGAGATATTCAGGTTCTCGTGAGACAGGGCCAGAACAGTTTCTGGATTCCCTGTTCCGACTTTGGAAATTCATTATAAATTAACCAGAGATAATTAGAAGTCATGTCATATATGCATAGATTCATTTTTGAGTATAGTTTCTATAGAAACAAACGACATCAGTATTGAAGCCCTGTACAGGGAGATATCCAAGTCGTAATGTGCAAAGGTCAGTGTAGTCGCTCCCTGTAACATGGGAGACTTTGACTAATAAACTGTACTAATTGGCCCGACCAAAAATTCTAGAAAAACATTTTTAGATGCATATATGAGTCTAGTTTCAGGGAAAAATCACGAAGCTGATTTTCGAGTTGTGAAACTCAAGATATGATTTTTAAGGTGACAGTGACGCAGTTAGCCAGCTTGCCTGGAAAATTTAAAATGGATTGTGCAAAGAAGTGATTTAAGTCTGCAAACCCCTCGTGTCCGACTCCGGCGATGGACTCGGGTACGGGGTGTTACAATTTTATTGGTATCAGAGCTACGGTTTAGTCGATTCTAGGACTATCGTAATACGTTTGGGTCTAGCTATACATGCCATTTTGTGATTATTTGATAGTGTGGTGATTTCTGACGATTGAAAATGTGTTTATTTATAGTAATGGATCCCGATCCCGACCGAGCGGTAGCTGATGATCTTGAGAGTGTGGCGCCTGCTCCCGCACAAGGGACAGCTCCGGCGGACTCTTAACCGATTGCTAGTAATCCGAATGACGAAGCTAGACAAGCTTTCTATAGCGTAATGAATGATTGGTTCAACCAATACATTCGAACTAATACGGCTGTTCCACAACCTCCATTCCCGACTAATGCCACCCCCGCACCTACAATACCTCTAGCAACTGACCAAATAAGGTCAAATAAGCCCCCAGTTGACAGAATCCGAAAACACGGGGCTACTGAATTTAAAGCTACGGACAGCGATGATGCCGAGCAAGCTGAATTTTGGTTGGACAACACTATCCGGGTACTCGACGAGCTATCTTGCACACCCGATGAGTGCCTAAAGTGTACTATCTCCTTGCTACGTGATTCTGCCTACTATTGGTGGAATACGTTGACTTCTGTTGTGCCTAGAGAGCAAGTAACTTAGGAGTTTTTCCAAACCGAGTTTCGAAAAAGTATATCAGTCAGAGATTCATTGACCAAAAACGGAAGGAATTTCTTGAACTCAAACAAGGTTCCATGTCGGTTACCGACTATGAACGAAAATTTGTGAGGCTTAGCCGGTATGCGCGAGAATGCATTTCTTCAGAAGCTGTGATGTGTAAACATTTCGAGGATGGACTAAATGATGATATAAAGCTGTATGTTGGCATCTTGGAAATCCGAGAATTTGTGGTACTTGTTGAGCGAGCTTGTAAAACCGAGGAGCTAAGTATGGAGAAAAGAAAAGCTGATATGGGAGCAAAGGAGTTTCGTAAGAGGTCTTCGGGGAAGCCCTTCCCACAGTCATCGAAGAAATTTAGAGATGACTTAGGCCGGTCTAGGGACACTTCGGGTTTCTCTAGACGAGATCGCCAGTGTTGGAAATGATCGTCGGGACAGAACGGAATGTCGATATTGCGGTAAATGGCATTCGGGGAGTTGTAGATTCCATGACCGCTCCTGTTACAAGTGCGGATCAGTTGACCACTTCATTAAAGATTGCCCGAGGTTGTCTGAACAGAATGTAAATCAGAGTGGGAAACCAGGTGCTACCACTGCTCGAGGTAGACCATCTAGAAATACGGGCAATGCTAGTGGTGGTCAGAGAGGATCTAGAGATGCTACGACCAGATTTGAGGCTCGCGCTTCTGCTAGGGCTTATGCTATATGCGCACGCGAGGATGCTTCCTCGCCAGATGTTATTACTGGTACTTTTACTCTCTTTGATACTAATGTGATTGCTTTGATTGACCCGGTTCTACTCATTCTTATATATGCGAAACCTTAGCATCCAGTAAGACTTTACCTATTGAGTCTACTGAGTTCGTAATTCGGGTGTCAAATCCCTTGGGTCGTTACGTGCTTGTCGACAAAGTGTGTAAGAAATGTCCCCTAGTAATTCGAGGTTCCTGTTTTCCGGCGGACTTGATGCTTTTGCCGTTTGATGAATTTGATGTTATTCTTGGTTTGGATTGGTTGACCGTGCATGATGCGGTTGTGAATTGCAAAAGCAAAACTATGGATTTGAGGTGCGCAAATAACGAGATGATCCGAGTTGAGTCTACGGACTTGGATGGGTTGCCAGCTGTAATATCCTCAATGTTGGCCCAGAAATATGTAAGAAAAGGGTGCGAAGCATACCTTGCGTATGTACTTGATGACAAAGAATTAGAAAAGAAACCCGAATCTGTACCGGTGGTTTGTGAATACCCGGATGTTTTTCCTGAAGAATTACCGGGTTTACCACCTGTTTGGGAGGTAGAGTTTGGTATTGAGCTTGTACCTGGAACTACGCCAATTTCGATAGCTCCGTATCGTATGGCACCAACCGAGTTAAAGGAGTTGAAAGCTCAGTTGCAAGAGTTGACTGATAGAGGTTTCGCTCGACCAAGTTTCTCACCTTGGGGTGCACCAGTATTGTTTGTGAAGAAGAAGGACGGAACCATGAGGTTGTGCATCGACTATCGTCAGCTGAATAAAGTGACAATAAAGAATAAATATCCGATACCGCGTATTGATGATTTGTTTGATCAACTAAAGGGAGCCTCAGTGTTTTCAAAGATAGATTTGAGATCGGGTTATTATCAGTTGCGAATTCGAGATTCGGATATACCCAAAACTGCTTTCAGAACGAGATACGGCCACTACGAGTTCTTAGTGATGCCGTTCGGGCTCACTAATGCCCCTGCGGTATTTATGGACTTGATGAATCGGATCTTCAGACAGTATTTGGATCGGTTCGTAGTTGTGTTTATTGATGACATCTTGGTCTATTCAAGAGATGAGACCGAACATGCTGAGCACCTGAGATTAGTGTTGCAAATTTTACGGGATAAGCAGTTATATGCTAAGTTCAGTAAGTGTGAGTTCTGGTTAAGAAAGGTTAGCTTCTTGGGCCACGTGGTATCCGCATCGGGTATTCGAGTTGACCCGAACAAAATTTCAGCCATACTTAACTGGAAGCCTCCGAGAAATATTACTGAGGTTCGGAGCTTTTTGGGACTTGCCGGTTACTACCGACGGTTTGTAAAAGGTTTCTCGATGATAGCCACACCGATGACGAAGCTACTTCAAAAAGATGTTAAGTTCGAATGGACGGAAAAATGTCAGAAAAGTTTTGATCAACTGAAAACTTATTTGACCGAAGCTCCAATTCTAGTGCAGCCCGAATCAGGCAAAGAGTTTGTCATTTATAGTGATGCGTCCCTACTTGGGTTAGGTTGCGTATTGATGCAAGAAGGTCGAGTTGTGGCCTATGCGTCGAGACAATTAAAGCCACATGAGAAAAATTATCCGACCCATGATCTCGAACTAGCTGCCATCGTATTCGCTTTAAAAATATGGCGACATTACTTATTTGGTGAAAAGTGCCATGTATTTTTGGATCACAAAAGTCTCAAATATTTGATGACTCAAAAAGACTTAAATCTGCGACGAAGACGTTGGCTCGAGTTGTTAAAGGATTATGAGCTTGTCATTGACTATCACCCGGGAAAGGCTAATGTGGTTGCGGACGCCTTAAGCCGGAAATCACTGTTTGCTTTACGAGCGATGAATGTACTCTTGTCTGTTCTACCCGACAATGTGTTAGTAGCTGAATTAAAGGCCGAACCATTATTGATTCATCAAATTCGTGAAGCTCAGAAAGTCGACGATAAATTGGTTGCAAAACGGGCTGAGTGTGTTCCAAACAAGGAATCGGAGTTTCAAATTGATGATGATGATTGTTTGAGGTTCAGAAGTTGTTTGTGTGTTCCAAGCAATTCGGAACTCATTTCGATGATTCTGAACGAAGCCCATTGTAGCCGAATGTCAATTCACCCGGGGAGTACGAAAATGTACAACGATTTGAAACGTCGGTTTTGGTGGCATGGTATGAAACGAGACATCTCCGACTTTGTTTCAAGATGTTTAATATGTCAACAAGTGAAAGCGGAACATCAAGTGCCTTCAGGATTACTTTAGCCGATCATGATACCCGAGTGGAAATGGGATCGAGTCACAATGGACTTTGTGTTCGGACTGCCATTGTCAGCAAGTAAGAAGGATGCGATTTGGGTTGTTGTTGATAGACTGACTAAGTCGGCTCACTTATCCCCGTGCGTACGGATTTTTCATTGGATAAACTAGCTGAATTGTACGTTTCTCAGATTGTGAGATTACACGGGGTACCTATTTCTATCGTGTCGGATAGAGATCCGAGATTCACCTCATGATTTTGGAAGAAATTGCAAGAAGCTTTGGGTACCAAGATGCATTTTAGCACTGCTTTTCACCCCCAAACCGATGGTCAATCCGAGCGGATAATTCAGATACTTGAGGATATGTTGAGATGTTGCATCCTCGAGTTCAGTAGTTCATGGGAACGGTATTTACCTTTGATTGAATTCTCTTACAACAATAGTTTTCAATCAAGTATTAAGATGGCACCTTATGAGGCTTTGTACGGTCGTAAATGCGTACACCATTGTTTTGGACCGAGCTCGGTGAAAGTAAATTTTCGGAGTTAATTTGATTAAAGATGCCGAACAGAAAGTAAAGGTAACCGTGAAAGTCTGAAGCAGCCACAGATCGTCAGAATCATATGCGGATTTGAAACGAAAAGACATTGAATATCAGGTGGGAGATAAAGTGTTTCTTAAAGTTTCGCCTTGGAAAAGGTAATCAGATTGGCGTAAGGGCAAGTTGGGTCCGAGATTCATTGGGCCGTACGAAATCTCCGAACGAGTTGGTCCAGTTGCGTATAGATTGATTTTGCCCCCTGAACTTGAAAAGATTCACGACGTCTTTCATGCTTCGATGCTTCGACGTTATAGATCCGATCCGTCACACGTGATTAATCCATCAGAAGTTGAAATTCAATCTGACTTGAGTTATGATGAAGAACCGATTCGTATCCTAGCTCGTGAAGTGAAAGAGTTGCGAAACAAAAGGGTTCCGTTAGTAAAGGTGTTATGGCTCAAACACGGAGTCGAAGAAGCTACTTGGAAACCGAGAATGCCATGAAAGAACGATACCCAAACTTATTTACCAGTAAAATTTTCGGGGACGAAAATTTCTTAAGTGGGGGAGAGTTGTGACAGCCAAAAATTGACCCTAGTCGGGAAGTGGTTTTGGGACCGCTAAACCGAGTCACCGAAATGTTTGAATGTGATATTTATTGTCTAGAATATGTAATTATGAATGTGTGAAAATTTAAAGCTTCGATTTAGTCGATTGCATGTGAATTCAATTAGTAGGATTTCTGTGACACTTTTGAAATGTGATAGGCTAATCTATAAGGATCTAATAGTGCATGTAATAAAAAGGGAGGACTTGCATGTCAAATTTCCCCCCTAATTAGTAGTGGCCGGCCATGCTATGAGTGGAAACATGTCACAAACATGTTATGTTAGTGAGGTATGTTAGGAAAAATAAAATAAGGAGTATGGGTAATAAAGAAATGGAAAAAAAAGAAAGAATGTGTGTGAGTGTTCCCCCCCCATTGCCGTGAGTTAAAGAAAAGAAAAAAAAATTTGTTCATCCTTTTTCATTTCTTTTGGCCGAAAATTCTAAGGAAGGAGGAAGGAGTTCTTGCTTCATGTTTTGTTTGGAAGAGGATTAGGAGGAGGTTTGGCCATACTTGTATCTAGATTAAGGTATGTTTGAGGTTGTGCCATGAGATTCATGCATGTTTTTAGTTGCTAGCTTGAGTTCTAATTAGCCCATGGTTCAAATCTTTGCTATGTCATGGGGATGATATTCGGCCTAGGTGGATTTTGTGTTAATGCCATTGCATGCTAAATATGAAGCTTGTTAATGATACATGTGATGGTGGATTGATGACTCTTGGATTTTCTTTTTAGCATTTTTGAGTGAGACATTAAGTTCTTTGTTTAACCATGACCAAAATTGAAATGGTATGGTGTTGTGATGTATTCGGCCATGGTATATCCATAAGTATGATTTATGCTTATTGCATGGTAGGTAAGATTTGTGTTTCGGATTTATGTTCATGTTTAGTTATAATCAACTTGAGATTCGGCTCTTGCACATATATATATATGTTTGCACATGACGTATTGGTATGACATATACAATATCTCAAGTATATATTTACATATGATGTGTTTCGGTTATGGTACATATGGATGCGTATTGATTATATATGTATGCATTAGTTAGTAAAAGGATGCATTTGTGTGTGGTATTGAGTATATAATTGGCCTCAACATAGACATGCATAATCGGCCACATGAATGAGTACATAGGTTGATGTGTTGTTCGGCCATAGGTAAGCATATTGAAGGCTTTATCTTAACTTAGAAAATTCGGCTAAGGAGAGTATTAACTAATGTGTTGAGTTTAATCCATGATTCCGTACATATGTGACTTTAATGTCTAATGAATATATGTGGGCCAAGTACCTTGAGTTCCTCTTTTCGATGCTCAAATGATTAAATCAATTTATTTGTTAAATTAAGCTCAAGAGCAAAGGGGAACTAAATCCGATAAAGGGAAGGAAAAATGGTCGAATAGCCATCGGAATCGTCGACAACATCCGAGGTAAGTTTTCGAGTAATGGGACTTAAATTATGATTCGATTAGATATGTCTTAAGTAAATCAAAATCATTCTCTTATATGTGGCTATTGAGCCGAAATGTAAATGTGATAAGTGTCTTGTGTTTGAGCTGGTAATGAAAATGAAATATGAATGTGTCATGATTTTATATTGCATGGTTACTCGAATGATATCCGGGCTAAGTCCCGAAGGCTTTTGTGCTAAGCGACTATATCGGACTAAGATCCGAAGGCATTTGTGCTAGCGACTATCCGGGCTAAGTCCCGAAGGCATTTATGCTAGTGACCATATCGGGTTAAGACCCGAAGGCCTTGTGCGAGTGGTTATATCTGCTAAACCCGAAGATACTTGATTTGGGAACGAGCGATTTGCTGTAAAAATTTAAATTATACGCTCTAAATCCCAGCGATGAGTATGTTTCGTGTGTGCTTTGAATTAGTTGATCCCTTACAAATCTGTATTCGCTCAGTTGATAATGAGCTACCGCCTTTGGCTAAGTTGATCTTTTGTGTATGAACATAGGGTTGGTAATGTGAAGTAATATGATATGAAAATTGTGCATATGAAATTATCCGTTTAGCTTAGCTATATGAATGCTATACTTTTGTTGTGCTGGAATCCCTTACTCCAAAACTTACTAAGCATAAATTGGCTTACTCCCGTTTCTTTGTTTCTCTTGTTTATAGATTAAATAGTAGGAATGGAATTAAATAGTGAATAAATTATGTAAACAAACCTTGATGATTCTATTTTCATAGAAAGTAACGAAACGATCATATGGACAGTATGTTAAGAGATATTCAGGTTCTCGTGAGACAGGGCCAGAACGGTTTCTGGATTCCCTGTTCCGACTTTGGAAATTCATTATAAATTAACCAGAGATAATTAGAAGTCATGCCATATATGCATAGATTCATTTTTGAGTCTAGTTTCTATAGAAACAAACGAATCAGTATTGAAGTCATGTACATGGAGATATCCAGTCGTAATGCGCAAAGGTCAGTGTAGTCGATCCCTGTAACATGGGAGACTTTGACTAATAAACTGTACTAATTGGCCTGACCAAAAATTCTAGAAAAAATTTGTAGATGCATATGAGTAAATTTCAGGGAAAAATCATGAAGCTGATTTTCGAGTTGTGAAACTCAAGATATGATTTTTAAGTGACAGTGATGCAGTTAGCCAGCTTGCCTGGAAAATTTAAAATGGATTGTGCAAAGAAGTGATTTAAGTCTGCAAACCCCTCGTGTCCGACTCCGGCGACGGACTTGGGTACGGGCCTACGCCCTAAAACATGCATTAAAGTTTTAGGGA
>NC_053431.1:68977532-69018937 GCF_007990345.1 Gossypium hirsutum
TATGGATTTGATGAATCGGATCTTCAGACCATATTTGGATCGGTTCGTAGTTGTGTTCATTGATGACATCTTGGTCATTCAAGAGATGAGACCGAACATGCTGAGCATCTGAGGCTAGTGTTACAAATTTTGCGGGATAAGCAGTTATATGCTAAGTTCAGTAAGTGTGAGTTCTGGTTAAGAGAGGTTAGCTCTTTGGTCATGTGGTATCCGCATCGGGTATTCGAGTTGACCCGAGCAAAATTTTAGCCATACTTAACTGGAAGCCTCTGAGAAATGTTACCGAAGTCCGGAGCTTTCTAGGGCTCGCCGGTTATTACCGATGATTTGTCAAAGGTTTCTCGATGATAGCCACACCAATGACGAAGTTACTTCAAAGGATGTTAGGTTCGAATGGACGAAGAAATGTCAGAAAAGCTTCGATCAACTGAAAACTCATTTGACTGAAGCTCCAATTTTGGTGCAACCCGAATCGGGTAAAGAGTTTGTCATTTATGACGCATCCCTTGGGTGGGTTGCGTTTGTGCAAGAGGCGAGTGTGGCTATCGTCGAGACAAGAAGCAACGAAGAATTACCGACCAGATCGACTAGCGTTGTTGCTTAAATAGGCGACATTATTGTTTGGTGAGAGTGCATGTTTCGGTCAAAAGTTCAATATTTGATGATCCAGACTTGAATCTGCGAAAGACGTTGGTGAGTGTTGAAAGTTACGAGACTGTCATTGATTACCACCGGGAAAGGCTAATGTGGTTGCGACGCCTTAAGCCGAAATCATGTTGCTTTGCGAGTGATGAAGTCATTGTCTGTCACCTGACAATGTGTTAGTAGCTGAATTAAAAGCCAAACCATTATTGACTCATCAATCATGAAGCTCAAAGTCGATGATGAATGTGCAAAACGAGCTGAGTGTGTTCCGAACAGGAATCGGAGTTTCAATTGATGATGATCGTTGTTTGAGGTTTAGAAGTCGTTTGTGTGTTCCAAGGAATTCGGAACTCATTCCGATGATTCTAAACGAAGCCGATTGTAGCCGAATGTCAATTCACCCGGGGAGCACGAAAATGTACAACGACTTGAAACGTCGGTTTTGGTGGCATGGTATGAAACGAGACATCTCCGACTTTGTTTCGAGATGTTTAATATGTCAACAAGTGAAAGCGGAACATCAAGTGCCTTCAGGGTTACTTCAGCCGATCATGATACCCGAGTGGAAATGGGACCGAGTCACAATGGACTTTGGTGTCCGGACTGCCATTGTCAACAAGTAAGAAGGATGCAATTTGGGTTGTGGTTGATAGACTGACTAAGTCGGCTCACTTTATCCCGTGCGTACGGATCTTTCATTGGATAAACTAGCCGAATTGTATGTCTCTCAGATTGTGAGATTACATGGAGTACCTATTTCTATCGTGTCGGATAGAGATCCGAGATTTACCTCACGATTTTGGAAGAAATTGCAAGAAGCTTGGGTACCAAGCTGCATTTTAGCACCGCTTTTCACCCCCAAACCGATGGTCAATCCGAGCGGATAATTCAGATACTTGAGGATATGTTGAGATGTTGCATCCTCGAGTTAGTAGTTCATGGAAACGGTATCTACCTTTGATTGAATCGCTTACAACAATAGTTTTCAATCAAGTATTAAGATGGCACCTTATGAGGCTTTGTACGGTCGTAAATGCCGTACGCCATTGTTTTGGACCGAGCTCGGTGAAAGTAAAATTTTCGGAGTTGATTTGATTAAAGATGCCGAACAAAAAAGTAAAGGTAATCCGCGAAAGTCTGAAGGTAGCCACAGATCGTCAAAATCGTATGAGGGATTTAAAACGAAAGGACATTGAATATCAGGTGGGAGATAAAGTTTTTCTAAAGTGTCACCTGGAAGAAGGTACTCAGATTTGGCCGTAAAGGCAAGTTGAGCCCGAGATTCATTGGGCCGTACGAAATTCCGAACGAGTGGGGCCGGTTGCATATAGATTGATTTGCCCTGAACTGAAAGATTCACGACGTCTTCATGTATCGATGCTCGGCGCATAGATCTGATCTTCGCACATAATTAGTCCTCGGAGGTGAAATTCAGGCTGATATAGTTATGAAGAAGAGTCGATGCGTGTCTAGCTCGTGAAGTGAAGGAGTGCGAAACAAAAGAGTTCCCCTAGTAAAAGTGTTATGGCTCAAACACGGGATCGAGGAAGCTACTTGGGAAACCGAGAGCTCGATGAAAGAACGATACCCAAACCTATTTACCGGTAAGATTTTCGGGACGAAAATTTCCTGAGTGGGGGAGAGTTGTAACAGCCCAAACCCTAGTCGGGAAGTGGTTTCGGGACCGCTAAACCGAGTCGCCGAAATGTTTGAATGTGATATTTATTGTCTAGAATATGTATATATGCATGTGTGAAAATTCATGGTTGAATTTTGTAAATTGAGTGAATTTATAATGGACTTATGTGAGAAAATTTAGAAATGTGCTAGGCTAATGTAAGGTGGCCATTTATGCATGTTGCAAATAGTTGTACTTGCATGTCAAATACCCTTTTATTTAAGTGGTGGCCGGCCATGATGGTCATATATATATAATATGTATTAAATCTTAATTAAATGGCCATTATTTTATGCAAAAGAAGGAAATAGATTAAAGAATGAATAAAAAGAAAGTAATGAAGACAAAGTTCATCTTTGTCTTCTTGGCCGGATTGAAAGAAAGAATTGGGGCAAAAACATTCGGTCACTTGAAGCTTGAGAAGGGGGGAAATGGGTGAAGAAAACTAAGTGTTCATCTTTGTTTCTTCTAAGCCGAATGTGAAGGAAGGAATAGGGGCAAAGAACTTTCGGCCATTTGAATGCTTAATAAGGTTAGTATATTGTGTTAAAGTTGTGAAATTTTAGCTTGTTTTAGGTTAATTATCATGGTTCTTACTTAGACCATGCAAAATTTTTAACTTTGATGGATGGATGGAGCATTCGGCTATGGCTATTAAAGAAGGAAATTTGATTACTTCCTTTAAGTTTTGATGAAGAATGTGTTGAGGAAAGAAATTGATCTTGCTAAAAATATAAATTCTAAATGCTCATATATGTAATACCCAATAAAAATGCTTGATGTCTTGAACAAATATTGTTTCGATGGTGGAATGAGTAATGTCATGTATAGGTTTCGGCTATGGATTTCATGTTTAATATTTTTATGTTGGTGTTCAAATTGAAAATGAATGTTAGTTGTGCTATAACACTTGCTTAATGATGAAAGGATCATGAGCTTAGGGCTTGAGAGGCATTCGGCTTTGGAGTAAAAATAATAGAAATGGTGTTTTAGTCAATGCAAGTGTCCATACTTGTAGAATGTATTGAGTGTTGCAATCGGCCTTAACATAGACATGGGTGTGTTCGGCCATATAAATGGGCACCTAAGTTGATGTGTATGTTCGGCCAAAGGTAAGCATGTTGATGGCTTTATCTTGACTTAGAAGGTTCGGCTAAAGGGAAAATTAGCTAATATGTCGAATTCGATTCGTGAATTTGTACATATGTGACTCTAATGTCTAATGTGTATATGGACTAAGTACCTTGAGGTTCTCTTTTGATGTTCGAGTGAATTGTATTGAATCATTTGATGTGATTAAAAAACGCATATGACCATTGTGTATTTGAGCTAAAAGGTGGCCATATGACCCATCAAACTCCTTGTCATGTTCGGCCATAAGCTAGCAAAATGAGACTTTAATGAGTTAAATTTGTTTGATTTAGCTCAAGGAGTTAAAGGAGGTGAATCGAGCAAAGGCAAAGAAAAGGTCATCGAGTAGCCGAGTTGGAACCGTCTTACCCAACACGAGGTAAGTCATTAAGCATGTAGTTGGCGTTATTTCAAATGGTCGTAATGTTTATGTATTGATGCTGAATGGAATGAATAAATATACATATATATATGCATGTACGGATGTGATAATGAAATTGTTGAATGGAAAGAAAAGAGGTAAGATGTACTGAGTTGTTGATCTCGGCACTAAACGTGCGGGTATAACCATTTACGACCATGAGATTGGCGCTAAGTGCGCGGGATTAAATTGTACAGCACTAAGTGTGCGATTTGACTATGTTGCACTAAGTGTGCGAAATGAATATGATGCACTAAGTGTGCGAATTGACCATGCGGCACTAAGTGTGCAAGTTTGACTATGTAGCACTAAGTGTGCGATTTGATTACGTAGCACTAAGTGTGCGAGTTGATTATATAGCACTGAGTGTGCGGACTCAATATACATTCGTGAATCATTATGGACACTATGTGTGCGACACTATTGAGTCGATCGCGGACAGCGGATCGGGTAAGTGTCTTGAGTACATGGCTAATAGGTGCTATGCTTATACTTGGTGTTGAGCTCGGTAAGTTTGAACCTATGTGACAAATATACTTGAAGTCACGTACATAAAATTTATCGTAGGATGGGTGAAAGGCCGTTTAGTCGTTTGATTGTAACGAAAATAAATTGATTTATGAAATTGCCTCAATGTCCTATTGATGAGTATATGGAATGTGAATGCATGAATTGATATGAAACTGAATCGATAGGTTGGAGGAACTATGGTATGGTTCGGTATGGATGGAGTAAATTGTCTCGTTCCATTTTGTTTCCTCTTGTGATAATGTTATTGATGGATGGTAGTGCATTGCTTATGACTTACTGAGTTATAAACTCACTCGGTGTTTCCTTGTCACCCATTATAGGTTGCTTGGACTCATCTATTTTTGCGGGGTCAGGCCGTCATCGAAGTCATCACACCGGATAGCAAGTTTTGGTACTTTCTTCTTAGTTGGCTTAGAAGAAAATTTTGGCATGTATAAGCTATTACGTTGTGTTTGAACTTTGGCATGTAAACTTTAAGCCATGCGAAGATGGCACGAATGTTCGATTGAGTTGGATCAAGGGTAGGCATGAAATGGACCTAGTTACTTTCGTAACAGATGCTGGCAGCAGCAGTGTCATGAGATTGAAAAATCACTAAAAATAGTAGGAGTGGAATTAATTGATGAACAAATTATGTAATCGAAGCTCGATGAGTCTGTTTTCATGAGGAAGTAACGAAAAGATCATATGGGCAGTATATTAAGAGATAATCAGATTTTTGTGGGATAGGGCCAGAACGGTTTCTGGATTCCCTGCTCCGATTTTGGAAATTCATTATAAATTAACCCGAGATAATTAGGGGTCGTACCATATATGTACAGATTCCCCTCTGAGTCTAGTTTTCATAGAAACAAACGGCATCAGTATTGAAGCCCCGTGCAGGGAGATATCCAAGTCGTAATGGGCAAAGGTCAGTGTAGTCGACCCCTGCAACATGGGAGACTTTGACTAATAAACTGTACTAATTGGCCCGACCAAAAATTCTAGAAAAAAATACATAGATGGGCATATGAGTCTAGTTTCTGGGAAAAATTACGAAACTGATTTTCGAGTTACGAAACTCAAGATATGATTTTTAAAACGACTAGTACACAGATTGGGCAGTGTCTGGAAAATAAATTTTATAAGGGGTTAAAGTCAGTTAACACCTCGTGTTCGACTCCGGTGTCGGTTTCGGGTTCGGGGTGTTACAATGAAATTGGTTGCTGATATTATGAATTGATTGATACATGTTTGGAGTTGAATTTGGCTGAAAATGTTGCGAATATGATGCTTGATTTTGGAATTGTAGGGAAGACCCAAATGGGTGGCATAGTAGCCTTGTAAATAGACACGGGCATGTGTCTCTGCCGTCTTGGTTGAGGGCCATTTCGAAATGAGACTGGGTAAACCACACGGTCGCGCACACAAGGGCGTTTGCTAGGCTATGTTGCCAAGTTAGTTTCAACCACGGGCTAGACATACGGGCGTGTCTTCTGGCCGTGTGGAAAGTCAGTATGTATACCCTGTTCATCACAGCCTAGACACACGGGCATGTCTAATGCCGTGTGAGGCACAAGGTTTGCTCACACAGGCGTGTGACCTTTGTAACTTAGAAAATTTGTTAAGTTTCAGAAAAAAAATTTGTATGTGTTCGGTTTAGTCCTAACTTCTTCCTAATGCATGTTTATGGTCTCATTGACCTAAGAAAGGGATTAATGTTGATGTTTGACTATGATATGATGATGCATGACTTTTGATTGTGAAATGATTGCGAGATGTTCCGATATGTCTGATAATGCCTCTTAACCCTAGTCCGGTGATGGATACGGGTTAGGGGTGTTACAGGTGCCATAAATAAATAGTCAGGGGCCGGAGCCCTTTACAAAATCAGTTAGGGCCTTAGCCCATCAGATACCAAATCAGATACAACTTAGGGCCTTAGACCATATCAAATACAGTATGCAAATAGAATATCAGAATCTTACCCACCAACCTCTACACACCATCTCTGTTCCACCCTACATACCATGCGGGGATAAAATTGACCCACCCATCCCTACACACCATGCTGTACCGAAATGTGGCACATAATCAGATAATTCCAGCTAAGCTGCCAGATATCAGGCTCAAGAGCCTTTTAGAATACTTCCTCCCAACAATATCATCCCAACCCCGATGCAATGCAATTATACAAAAATGACATGCTAATATGCAATTTATCAGATCATACATTCAGTTCAGATATCTTAGTTCATGCTCAATACAAAAATCAGACAGTCAAAATACTTAATGAGGGGTCTATGTAGCATTTACAGGCCCCACGGTCGGTCCACAGTCGACTTGGGAAACCCATTCGGTCTTACATATCACTTCAGTAAAATGGGCTTACACGCCCATGTGGCCTGCCCATATGCGCCCACATGCCCGTGTTGCCCACATGGCTCAAATTGGCCTTGGCCGTGTGGATCACGCGGCCTGGCCCAGAATCCCACATGCCCTGTGTCGTACACGATCGTGTCATGTGCCCGGGTCTTGCATGCACAGCCTGGCTCATCGATCACATGCCCGTGTACTGCCACACGGCCTACCACACGGGCGATCACACGCCCGTGGGGCGTCGACAGATTCATTTTTTGGCTTTTTTCGTTTATCGTTTTCTGTGTTTTAGGTACACACTTGGTATCGAAATGATGTAAATCAACCACGAGCACTCCAAAATGTAAAACTCCATAATCCCAACTTAATTTTATTGATACCAACGATACTTTAATGAAACTTATAACGAGGTATTCAACTTTTTCCAACAAAACCTGACCCTCAAGCAAGAATGAGAAATCCACACTCTTAAAACATCAATGAATAATCTTCAGCCCTTCGATTAACCCTTAGACACCAAAGGAAACCCTTGTTAGCACTTGACCACCACAAAGTTAAGATTTAACAAAAACCGAAGTTACTGAAAGCGTACAGTCACGATTCCCAAAGGATCAAAAAGTAAAGAAACGAAAGAAGGAAATATGAGGGGGAACAAAGTTTCGGCAGTGAGTGAAGGAGAAATGAAATATCAGAGAGAAAAGAGAAAAATTTGGGAAAATAGAAGAAGGGAAAGTGGATGCCAGTTTCTACAGGAGAGATTTTTGGAAAAATTGATTACCCAAATCCCCGTAATTCTCATCCTAACCACCCACTACCCAGAATCCCACAACAAGCGGAACTCTAACGCAGAGCCGAGCAAAAAAAAACCCCCCTCATTTGCACAGGACCTCCAATAAACTTAACACTCCACTTAACCACCAGACTAGTAGGCCCATTCTGATATGAAATTATAAATAATAAAATATAAGCCTAATGGACCAAGTTCATACTTTACTCATTAAAATACCAAAATTTTCCCAAGCTAGAGCTTGAACTTAGGACCATACACACACACCCAGAACAGTTAACCACTAAAGCAGATACACAATTGTGTGTCAAATTAATACAAATACATTGATACCAAATTTTTGGGGCAATACAACGTATGCTCAGAGGAGCTCGATTAGGATTACTAGTCCAGGCTAAACCCTAATCATAACGTATGTTTGAGAGGTAATATATTGGGATTACCCGTTTGGTCTAAATCCTTTCTATAACAAGGTCAATGGTATTATTTGTCTAAGCTAAATCCCGTTCGCAGCACGAACTTACCTCGACACTTGTTCGCGTATAAAGTCTACTAATCTGAAACCTTTTTTTTTCTAAGACCTAACCTTGAATTGTTTTCTAGATCTATACAAATAACTTAAATCATCAATTTCATACATTTTATACTCACTGAGACTCAATTTACGTCCTAGGAAAAATTACCATTTTACCCCTAACTTTTCCATAAATTCCAATTTCATCCCTAAGCTCAAAAAATAAAACTTGGTGCAAATTACTCCTTATTCCAAGCCTAACCAAAGCCCCAGTACAAATTTTACAGCACATGTGTTCATAAAATTTCAAAAATTTTCATCAAATTTTACAAATTTTCATTTTAGTCCTTAAATCATGTTTCATCAAAAATCACTTTGTAAAAGTTGTTTATCTATCAATAATCTTTCATTTTCTACCATAAATTTCTAATTTTCAGCATATACATCCATGACCCATTTTTCATACCTTGATAACTTTTCAATTTAATCCCTCAAATAGAGAGATTAAGCTATTTCGATTTCAAAAATACCAAAATTACTAAAAATGGACAAGGAAACTTACCCAATTAGGCCTTGAAAGCTTATTTTCTCTCACCTAGGGTTTTCATGTGTTTTAGGTTGAAGATGACATACAATAAGATGATATCTTTTATCATCTTTTTAACTAAATAAGTATTTTGCTATTTCCAATTTAGTCCTTGCCCTTTTTCTATATTTCCATGGATGAGTCACCAAGAAAAATCTACATACTTTTCTTAATGGTCTAATTACCATATAAGTACCTCTAGTTTGAATTCTATAGCTATTTAATCCTTATAGCTGCTAGAATTCAACTTTCGCATTTTATACGATTTAGTCCTTCTTGTAATTAAACACTTAATCGATAAAATTTTTGCATTAAAATTTTTACATGACATGCCCATTATAAAACGGACCATATTATGAAATAAAAATAAACCTTATTTTGGGTCAGATTTGTGGTCCCGAAACCACTGTTCTGATTTTACCGAAAAATGGGCTATTACATATTCAACATCATTCATTTATTTATTCAAAACTAAAGAACTTGATTATTCGTTATTATTCAAGAAAAACATGTTAACTTCAGAAATAAAATGTCTTAAGAAATCTCATTTGTAAACATTAGTAATTTGAAAACTAATGCTAAATTAATAATCAGAATTGCAGCGGCAAACTGTAATATTGACATATTTTTATAAGAATTGCAACGAAAAATTTTACTAAAACCATATTTTGTATAAAATCAATATTTCATGTAATTTCGATAAAACATTAATAGATAATTTTAAATGTAAAAAACTATGTTGTATTTTTGTCTAAAACTCATTTGCATTGTCAAAGCGGAAAAGAGTAATTTTGTCAAGTTTTAATAAAATCGAGTTTCATGCTTAATCTTATCAAATACTAATTTATGCAGTTTTTAAAACTTTATGCCATGCAAGCATTTCATGAAAATCAAAATGAAAATCCCCAAAGTAATGTCCCATGCCACAGTTCATACTTAAACTTGTTACAATCCCAAAATAACAAAATATTAAGATAAACTTTAATTAATTTAAATTAAAAAAAAATTCTAAGGAACTCCTCCAAATGCCACCATCAAATCCTAACCTCGGGGTTATACGTAAAATGAAAAAAACTAAAGGGGGTGAACTATAAAGCTTAGTGTGAGTCTTAACTCCAGTATTAAGCCAGAATTCCGTATACAAATCAAATAACAATAAACACATACTTATCATACAAAATAACCAATATTTATGCACATGATCATGACAATACAGTTTTTATAAGACAATTATGCAAATCTTTTAAAAACATCCTACCCATCATGGCTACACTCCAAAAAGAGTATGTCATAGATGTATTGGTAAATTATTTCTAAACGGGGTTTTAATGGTAATTCCATGTTCTTTTAAGCAGTTGTTGCTGTTGGTTTGAGAAGGACGATCGGACATGTAACTCCGAACTACAGTAAAGGTGAGTTTCAAGTGAGTCTTTATCCTGACTCATGCGTGTTAGTTTATAATGGTAAATCATGTGTAGATGTCTTTTTAAATAGCTGTAGCTGGTGAGTGTATGTGTGTGTGAATTGTCGTAAAGGTTCTACAGAATTACAAATGAGATATATGAGTTACTGTATGAATAAGATGATGTGTGGTATGTACACATGTGAAATCAAGTATGGAAGAGTATGAATTTGTTAAGAGTGTGTGAGTGATTTTGGGTAAGTGTGTTTGTTTTAAATGAGAAAAACAACCATTTGTGATACCTCTGGTAGGGCAGGAACATTGCTAACCGGACTGGCAAATCACAACATGCAGATATGTGTAAGACCATGTGGTAGAGACACATGACATCATATGATAATGAAAATACACATGGTGATGCCTCCGGTAAGATATAAACCGGAATGGAATATCATAACGTGAAAATATGTACAAGACCGTGTGGGAGAAACCCATGGCACCATTTGAGATAATCCGACGAGACAGTAAACATGTAATGTTCTGTAAAGCCTTTGTGGCATAATTTGTAAAGGCTGTACGGTATATTCTCTAAGGCCTTTGTGGCGTATTCTGTGATACCTATGTGGCATATTCTGTAAGGCCTTTATGGTGTATTCGATGATGCCTATGTGGCGTATTCTGTAATGCCCTTATTGTGAAGTCTGGTCAATTGCTTATGTGGTGTGATCCAGGTAAGCATTGAGACTCTCTGCTAGTTGATGCTATGATAAGATATGGTAAGTTTGAAGTTATCTATGTTTGGATAGTTTTGTGGCAAAAATAAATATGCCTTGTAGTCATTTCCTGAAAAGAGTTTCCAAAAGTGTTTTTAAAGAGAGAATCCGACATTGTAACTTACCAATACAGAGAACTTGGTGTAATCGTAGATATGGGTGGTTTGAGTGTTCGTCAGATATAAGTTTGTTTAGGTTATGTAAAGAAGTTATCTAAATTCTATGGTATCCACCAAATTTGAGTGTTTCACGCTATATATATAAAGGGTTATCTGAAGTATAAGTTCTTAATGAAACTAGAGTGTCCTCATGATATGAAATAAGGTTGTTTGAGATGACTTAGAATGTATCATCGATCAAAATAAGTTATGGTCTTGGTTGATTTAAGGTATGATCTAAATAGTTGTAACAACCCGATTTTGGGGCTAGTCGGAATAGTGGTCTTGAGACCACAAATCCAGAGTCTAGTAAATTATATTATTATTATTTTAGAGTCATAGTATGATTATAAGAGTGTATGAAAAATTTGGTGAGTTAATTTTAACGTTTGTGAGCCCAATTGTGAAAAAGGACTAAATCGCATAAAGTGCAAAAGTATTGAATTGATAGCTAAGGGTGTTAAACAGCTAGAGAACCAAAATTGGGGGTCTTTAAAGGGCAACTATACCCTTAAATGAAAGCATAGCCAGCCATGAGACAAGGAAATCAATTAGTCAAAGTGTTAGGTTTTGATGACATTAGCAAATTGAGTAAAATAAAGAAAAGTTGTCATCTTTTCTTTTCTTCTCCCATATACCACCGAAAATCAGCCTTTGAAAGGGGTTTGAAAGCTAAAAATTTTTAGCTACTTAGTTGACTCACAAGTAAGTGATTTTCTTACCCTTTGTTGATGATTTTTGCATTTTGAGACTCTTGAAGCATAAGCTTTCAAATGAGGGGTATATCTTAAAAAATGGTTGAAGGTATAGGGTTTTACCATGTGAGCATTTAGAGTGTTTTCTAAAATTTTATGGAAGAATATGAGTCTTAGTTGTTTAATAGACAACTTTTGTGAAAGGTGTTACTATGAAAACACCTAAAGGGATCATTTTGCACAAGTTATAAAATGAATGATAAATGTGTGAAATAGAGAGAATTTGGGGTTGCTATAACAATAAAAAGAGTTCAGCTAAGCTTAAGATGCGAAGGAATTCGATAAAAATTGATTTTTGGGCATAAGGGTAAAATGGTCATTTTGCCAAAGTATAGGGGAAAAATGGTCATTTTATCGAAGATGTGAATTTTTAAATGCTTAATTTTATTTAGCGATTAAATGAGTGCATTTTGCTATTTTAGATTAAGAATTTCCAAATCCAAACCTAGACTGGGGGAAAACCAAGCAAATTGACTAAACCAACTAGTCGCCACATTTTGTAATTCGAGGTAAGTTGTACGTAAATAATACAACTACATTACCAATGTATGTGTTGTATTGTATTTGAATTAATATAGAATGAATTCCTTGATTGTGGAATTGAGATGGTATGATGATAACAAAGATAGTAGAGTTCCTGTTCAAACTTAGGAAATAAATCAGATATTCATGCCGTGACGTTTGGGTCATTTGTGTATAAGCTAGTGTAAGGCATGTCTGGGACATGCATCGGCCTCGAGATGTAAGCCAGTGTGAGACATATCTGGGACATGCATCGACTACGATATGATAGTCAGTGTAAGACCATGTCTGGGACATGCCATTGGCATCTTACCCACGTCTGAGGCTTAATGAATATCCAGTAGTGTTTCAAATGATTCAACGGTGAACGTTATGTTCTTAAGCTAATGAGGACCTAATTGGTACGTATGAGATATGAGCTCATTGAACAATATGTGACTAGTATGGATGGTAATGAGTAAGTTATGCCTATGCCAACCTTGGTATCATGAGCATGTGGATCATTGATAAAATTTTGTTGTTGTGTACTTACTTATATGCAACTTACTAAGCTTTTATGCTTACTCCCTTTCCTTTCTATTTCCTTACAGTACCGCCTAACTAGCTTAAGGATTCCAGAAGTCAGAGATATCGATTACACTATCAACCGAAGTATTCAGTATAGTTGGATTTATATTTTGAATATGACATGTATAGGACTTAGACTTAATTATTTGTGCCTTTGAAAATGGGCCAAATGTGTTAGCTTGGGTTGGAAACCTTTTAATTTGTATTAAGCTTTGAATGATAGTAATATTCATTTTGAATTTATAAAAGATGCATTCTCATAGTTGAATGAATGTCTATTATGGCTGATTTAGTTATAGGAGTTATACTTGTTTCGATATTGGTGGGTATTTGCATGGAACTATATATGTAAGGGTGGCAATGAGGCTTGGTAAATAGCCTTATACTGTCCACACGGGTAGGCACATGGGCGTGTGTCTAGGCCATGTGTAACACATGGTCTGCCCCATGGGCGTGTGGTTCGGCCGTATGTCCCTTGCACGTCAAAAATTTCAAGTCAGTATGTATGGTATTAAACACATGGGCAGAGACACGACTGTGTGTCTCAGCCGTGTGGAGGACACGGCCCAGCACACGGGCGTGTGCCTTGGCCGTGTGACATTATAAGCATGCTGACGTTAGAAACAGAATACCTAGGTTTTTGTACACGGGCTAGGACACGGGCGTGTCGTGGCCCTGTGAGGGATACGGGCCAATGACACGGGCGTGTGTCTGGCCGTGTGAAAACCCCTGTAGGTGTGAATTAGAAATTAATTCTACACGAGTGTGGGACATGGGCGTGTCACAGGGTGCTTAGGCTGTGTAAGCCACACGAGCCATTAGCACGACCATGTCGAGTTGGTCACAAGGGTGTGATGCCCTTTGACACGGGTGTGTGCCTTATTTTAAGGACAAAATTTTCATAATTGGTTTAAGGACCCGGTATAGTCCCAAATGGTTTTTAACAGTTGATTTGAGGCTCGTATGCCCATAATAAGAAGTTAAAGTAGAAATTAAAAATTTTTTAAGTTTGGATCGAGTCTCGAAGACTTGAGATTGGTTGTATGTATGAGTTCAAGTTAGGTAATGCCTCGTGCTCCTCCCCAGCATGGGTTACGGGTATAGGGTGTTACAATATTACCGTGATAGTTGTCAAACCTAGTAAGAGAATCTGCCAAAGGTAGGATTTGTATGAAGTTCATCTTAAAAGATTAGTTAGTATAAGTATTTGCCAAAATAAAATCAATAGGTACACCATCTTGGGTGAAGTGTTCAACATCTATTTGAGTGAAAATCTGTCGAAGGTAGATTTTATATGAACATCCTTCTGATAAATGTATCCGTTATCAATAAAAAAAGAATGAGTTCCATATTGAGTGAAAAATCAAGTATTTGTCTAATAAGTGAATTGTGTATGCAGGGGGTCAAGTATGGAAATTGGCATATATGTATGCACCGATATTAGAAAATTTTTTTGCCAAAGACTGAAAAGAAATAAAAAATCTCCAAGTTGAGGAATTCAACAATAAATATGCCAAGGTGATTTGGGTAATATTCATAAGTTTGGTGGAACTTACAAGAGTCTATTTATGATGCAAATTTCGATTAAAGAGTAGGTACGCTGGGAGGGACTAGGCCAGGAATGCGCCAAGGTGGCAATTCGAGTTGCGCTGTTACGCATACAGAGGGCACCTTAGGAAATTGGAATTTTATACATTACGCCATGAGAAGTCCGTCTTTAACAAAGTTTTAAATTGTAACATCATATACTAATTTTGAAAATCTAATGTATTATTTATACATCCTCTTTTATATTTTTTAGAACAATACAAAATGAAATAAGAAATATATTTTGAATAATTTTACACCAATTGTAAATTTTTTGCTAAGTGTTTATGTGTTGTAACATCCAATATCCGGATCCAGTGATTTGGGCTGGGTAGAGGGTGTTACAGGTGATGGGGTTTGGTGGTCGACCGGTAGTGGTCGATGATAGTGGTTAGTTGTGGCCAGTGGTGACGATGATCCATGATGGCAATGGCAGTTCATCAATAGACTCGTTTAATGGGTTGTTTGAGCTTTTTGAGTTAATGGTTGGAAACCCTAAAAGAGGATACTTGAGTTCACCTATAAGACCTAAAGAATTCGTTGGGAAAAATAGATGTAATTTATTTATTTTTCTTAAAATGAAATCATGAAATCTTTTGGTTGGTCAGAGTTAATTTATTTTTGGCTCTTATATTATAGCAAGTGATATAATATGATGAAATTAAATTTGATGGGAAAATATGTTCATGAATATGTATGAGATAAGCATGCCATATAGTTTAGTGAAAAGAATGCCACATGTACTTGTTATTGTATTTTAATCATTCATAATTGAAATTAGAAATAATAACCTTGAATGTTTTTATAAAAATTGAGTGGAAAAAAGTCCCGAAACAAGACCTACGATCTCCATCAATGATCTTTGTGTGATGACATGATAATTTGTCAACCTTGAGGTAGGTATTATCATGTGGATTTCACTAGGAAGATTTCCTTTTAGAGTGCAACTAGTTGTACATGTTACTCTTTGAAATTGTCCTTCTAAGACCCATTTGTAGTACATGTTATGATGTGTGTTGAGTTGATGGTTACAAACTCATGATCATAATAGTTAAGTAACTTCCCACAAAGCTCTATCTGGGCTAGAATAATGGCCAAACGTGGAATGATTATTAGTACATGTGAATACCTAAGAGATTAGGTTCACATATTAATTGGATGGAAATTCATGTTCTTACTAATTGATTAAAATTACCTCATGGTAACTTAAATCAATGGGTGTAGGAAATATTGTTGCAATTGCTTACAAATGTTTTCAAGGTTTAATATAAGTCACATGCATCTTCTTAGTACATATCGTATGTTGCAAAACATTTTCAAATATTTGCTTAATACAAAGATATTAATGAAGGGATCATTTTTAATTTTAGTTTAGAAATGACACCAACTCCCTTATTGACTATCCTTATTGAGAAAAAATGGAATGAAAATAACTATAAAAAATGAAAAAGGAAACTTATGATTGTCCTAAGTTGTGAGAAACTCAAGATAGTTCTTGATAATAAATGCCCTTTGACCAACCAAGCTGATGCTAGAAATTACTGGAAGGAATCTGATGAGATAGCTCGTTGCTATATACTGACAAGCGTGATCAGTACTCTTTATAAGCAACTAGAGAGTTGGTATTCAACCAAAGAGATATTGGACAAATTAGAGGGCATATTTAGAGGCCAACAACCTTGGCTTAATAGTTGTTATAACTAGTTTGTTGAATGCCCAAATAGAAACCCGATAATTTGGTTAAAGACCATATGATTAACCTTAAGGGTTACTTTGCCAAGGTGTTTTATAATGAGGTTAATTTGGACTAGAACACAAATTGAAATAGTGTTCAAAATATTATCCAAGAACTTTGCAAACTTTAGAGCTGCATACCTTGGAAACAAGAAACTAATGCTTAAACAACTCATGAAGGACTTAGAATCCTATGAGTTGATGTTGAATGGTGGTCAATCGGTTTAAAAAGTAGAAGCTAACTTTGCATTCGCTTATTCCTCTAAAGGGAAGGGAAAGCATGCTAAAAGAAACAAGGCAAAGTCCTCTGGGCCACTTAAAGTGGAAATGAATAGACTTATGTAGCCTAAAGACTTATTTAAGTCTAAGTGTTTCTTCTACAATAAGAAAGGGAACTTCAAGGGCAACTCCAAAGTGTGAAAGGATTACCTAGCCTTAAGGGAAATGGTTTGGAGGAACTCTTTATAATAGAAATTTGTTTAGTGGAAGATTTGATAGACCACTAGGTCAGCGATTCTAGGGTCATTAACCATGTGTGTGTTTCTCTATAGGGGTTTAAGGAAACAAAAATTCTTAGAGATAAGAGCCTCTTATTGCGGATCGAAGATGGGACAAGTGTAGTAGCTGAAGTAGTGGGAGATTTACATATTTACTGTAACACCCCTAAACTGTATCCGTCATCGGAGTAGGGTTACGAGGTATTACCGATCAATACACATTATTTAACACACATAACTCATACATTTATGCATCCATACTCAAATATTGTTTAATCACAAACACATTGTCTTTTATAAGGGCCTAAGAGGCCTTAAACATGCTTTAGAAGTGATTCGGGACTAAATCGATAACATATGAAAATTTTAAAAAATTAGAAAATTTTCAACCATACAGGGGTCACACGCTTGTATAAACAGGTCGTATGTCTCACATAGCTCCAGACACGCCTGTGTCTCGGACTGTGTGGAAACAGGGCATACATACTGAATTATATCACACGGTTGAGGACACGCCTGTGTGCCAGGCCATGTGAAAACTAGAGGGTATACTGACTTGGCCACACGCCCGACCACATGCCCATGTGTCTAGACCATGTAACTACCTCACTTAATTTCTAAGCATCACCAGAGGACACATAGCCGTATACCATGACCGTGTGTCGCATACGGCTGAGACACGCCCGTGTGGACAAAAGTAGGCTATTTGCAAGGCCACTTTGCCACCCCAACTTGAATGTACCTACACAAGGTAAAATGTACAATTGCCACACTCAAAAGGCAGCCAAATCAATCTGAATTCATGGACAATTCATGATATACAAATACAACCATTTCACTTACTCAAATATATACCAAAACAACATGATCTTTAACCGTAATTCATATAATATGTATATATATACCAACTTAATATTCACAATAGAAAACCATCCTCAACCCAATTAATTCGTTCACTATATCACATACTATTTAACTACCAATTTGACATATAAATTCATGCCACAATAAGACCTTTCTCAAGCTTTCAACCACCAATTCAAATAACCATTTTAACTACCATAATGTCTTGGTTACAATCATGCTAAAGTAAACCATCTCATAAGGCATTATAAACATCTTATAAAAGTCATTAACAACCATTTCTAATAATCAAACATATATCAATATTAACATCATTTACAAGCCAAATCTCATGGCTATAATCACAACCAAAATACCACATCTAGCCTATACATGCCATATACCATAAATGTATAATTCAAAAGTACCAACTTAGATGTTTGATAGTGCGATGATGTTCTCGACGACTCTTGGATCTGAGCTAGCCTTGATTCACCATAATTCATAGAAAAATAACATGAAGTAAGCTTCAAAACTTAGCAAGCTCGTATGTGAATAACTTAATTCATCGAATAAATGCAAATTAACCAATTACACATGACAAAACCATATACACATTAACTACAACTCATGTCTCAAAACATGATAAAAAACAAACTCATCGTATTTTCGCTATTTAATATTTGAATAGGTTCTGTACATACCTGTATCACTTCGTACTAACCTCTTTTTCAACCACATAATTTGTTTACCTGTTGAACCATTCAGAATAGAAATTAGATACTCAGAACTCTCATACGATAAGTACTTATACCATGGCCGGTAGCCAAATCAAGGTAACTTATTCAAAGAGCTATTATCATGGCACGAAGCCAAATCATCCGATATGTATGGCCCAAAGCCAAATCGGTAACATACAAACTCGAAGTGCTAATATCATGGCCCGAATCTAACTTAACGTATCACTTACTGACATGTTAATAGAATCCAAAACTATTCTTAAGGTTCAACTGAGCTTTCGCACTTTTCGTTTATCATCGAATGCATTCATAGAGTCGTTTTCACAATTCATACATTATTAATAATCTTGGTTTAACAATTTATACAATATTAAAGCATTTTAACATACATTTATAATGTAATCATCACATACAAACTTACCTCGCATTCGAAATTGACGGATCGGGTCAACTACTTGATAACCTTGCTTTTCCCCCGATCGAAATCCGAATTCTTTCTTTCATGATCTATATGAATTCAAATTAACATATTTATTCATCTACTCATTCAATTAATCCAAAAATATATATTTTGGCATTTTTACACATTAGCCCCGAAACTTTTGCATTTAATCAATTTAGTCCCTACTTCACAAATACACAAAATTCATACAATTCAACAAAACCCATGCTTGGCCGAATTATATATAGGTCCCTAGTAGCCCAAAACTTTTATTTAATTCACATTTCAACCATAAAATTTGTACATTTTACAATTTAATCCAAAATTGACATTTTTACCAAAATTCACTTTACAAAACTTGTACATCTGGAACGACGAAAATGTGCACGTGTACACAATCGCAGTAAGTAATAAAGTGACGAGTAAATGTCAAGTTATTGTACCCACAGGGGCTGTGAAAATAATTATTTATGAATGCTATTTAAAATACTTTGGTGAAAAAAATATTTTGGTTGAAGAGGGTGATTAAAAACTAAGATTTTAAACTAAGTAAACTAAAGAAATAAATCTCAAATGCACGATTTCAAAATACGATTTAATCAAGATGACATAATTGTGTTGGATTAATTACATTTCTTTAACTTGGAATTATTAAACTCATATTTATGTTTTTATGAATAAATTCACGGCAACTCGGTAAATTGCTAACTTATGAACATATTTACCTACACAAATCCATTCATCTCTTAACACATCCCTATGTCAATTCAAACGATTAATTGAATCTAGTAAGCACATAAAATACAATGTGAGGTAACAAGGTATCCTTACCTTGAAACAATTTAATCACAATAATCTTGCAAGTTATGCAATGCAAGTCTATCTCCAGATACATTGCTAATTTAACCTTCAGCTACCTTAGAAGAATAAACATGCACTGATTAAGTATTGTGTCAATTAATTATAATTTCAATCCGTTTAAATAATTAATTCATAGCTACCTCACAATTATAATGCAAGAATAACTTAGGCATGATTTTACTTAATCAAGATTTTACTGAGGCCTATAACAACATAAACACAATTTTAATAATTTAAGCAGATGAAATACAATCAAACCAACACGAATTAAATTCAAGCTAAGCTGATTTTCCAAAAACATAAATATTCATAGATATGTTCATCACAACAACAAAAAAAAATTAAAGAGATAGGGAACAAGAATCAAATCCGACGTTTTTCCGTGGCTTGACTAGGTTGCTCCGTTCTTCATTCTTTGTTGTCCTTGCCAATCAAGGCTTTTATGAACACTCAATTGCTGCTATAAAATGGCTGAAGAAGAACCCTTTCTAAAGGGGAGAAATCGGCACAAGAGTAAGGGACTTGAAATGGAAAAATGAGAGGAGAAAGTGAAACAGGAAAGAAGAGATGTGAATGAATGAGGGATGCCTTCATTCAGCCAAGGGGGTTTTTATAGCTGAATGCGGTAGCTAAAATTTGCTAAGAATAGCAGCCAAAGAGCCACCCCTTGGCCGGCCATCTATGTGGCAAAGTTGATGGCTTTAACTTTGCTAAATTTGGCTTGGGGAAAATCTTCAAAGCCGTCAATTGTGGAGGGGCTGATTTGCAATTTGAACAAGTCTTCAAGGGCTTCTTTGCAGCTTAAATAATCAGCTAATGAGCTGAATTGGGTCAACACTTGGACGGTTTTGGGCTGTCCTCTCCTTGGCTAGTTCAGTTCACTCGGTTCAGTTCAATCGGACCATTTTTCATAATTAATTAATAATAATTTATTAACCCAAATTAACTTGGATATAAATTAATATTAATTATATTATGATTTAATACATATAATTTTTGACCGTCTTAGGCTGGAAATTAATTAGCCTCGATACTTCAAATTGCTTCTCGGTTTTTTGCTTCTGACAGTGTCTGTCGAGCCATTTTTCGCTCTTTGTGCAAATCTATCGAAAAAAACCAAAATTCATAAAAAATAATTATAAAATTAAATAAATTTCAACATGTTAATATTTTAAATTCACTTTAATTATTTTATAAAAATTAATTATTTTTAGCAAGAATTTAACTGAATTCGCATGAATTTAAGTTAAAAAGGGTATGAAAAAGTGTGTAAATTTTTGTGTTTCCAACATCTAACAACAATGATTTATTTTCCATCATTAACTAACAAAATACTCATGCATTCAAAAATTGCAGCATTCAAATAGTTTAACAGTTTTGAAATCGGAGATACAGGCTAGCTAGATTAAGCTGCAACAATCTCAAAAACGTAGAAATCATAAAAAATAGGACAATAACCATACCTAATTGAGCAAAGATAGCATGGCCAAATATTGAAGCTAAGAAAATGGCTTCTTCCCTTTGCACAAATTGGTTAGATGAAGATGACAATGAATAAGATGACTTTTATTTTATTAAATTATCATTTAATAATCAATTTACCAAACTAACCTTAAAATTATTTAATAACTACACCAAATACCACTCCAATATCATCCATTAACTCTCAAATGGTTTAATTACCACTTAAAGACCTTTACTTTAAGGTACAATAGCTATTTAATACCTTTAGCTAATAGAACAACACTTTTGCAATTTACGCGATTTAGTCCTTTTTACCTAATTAAGCATTTAAATGGTAAAATTTCTTTACGAAACTTTCACACAATAATTCTATTATGCTGTAAACTTTAATAAAATAATAAAAAAGTATTTTGACTTCAGATTTGTGGTCCCAAAACCACTATTCCAATTTAACTCAAAAACAGTCTATTACATTTAGGATGATTATTTTAATAGATGTTTTCTATGTACCATTTAAAAAGAAACTTAATTTTTGTTGCATGTTTATTTAAAAACGGCTTGACTGTGACTTTTAATAATAGTATTACAATATTTAGAAATCATACTCTTATATGTAATGGATGGATGTCAAATAATTTTTATTTTATTATAAAAAAGATGTACACACTACTTGAAACTAAATTAATGAATAAAAGACTTAAGACTTCTCACTCTAATGAGCTGTACCTTTTGCATTTGAGACTTGGTTATATTAACCAAGAAAGAATCATTAGACATGTGAAAGATGACACCTTATACTCGCTTAAGCAAAATTGATCTTCCATAATGCGAATCTTGCTTGGAAAGTAAGATGATTAAGTGATCTTTTAATACAAAAGGAATAAGGGCCATTAAACCTTTAAAACTTGTATACACTTATAGCGACCATAATTCTAATTGTGTCAAAAAATGAAATTCAAAACCTCATTTTCATAAATCGAGCCCATAAATATAAAATAGGAATATTTACAGAGTTAATATAAAAATATATTGAAAATTGGCAAAGTAATTTAGCTGAAAAGATAGTTAATTAAGGCTTAGGGACTAAATTGTAAAAGTCCACTCACTATAGAGTTTTTATTAAGAAAATGCTTGAGGACCTAGATAAAAATTATCTAAGGGAATAACATGGTTAATAAACGAATTTAGGATAATGGTTAGTGGATGATGATGGTGGATGCATTAGCTTAATTAATTGACAATTAATATAAACTAAACTAAGATTAAACTAATAAATTAAGATTAAACTATATTAATTAAAGTATAAATAACAAACAATGTGGAAAGAAAAATGAAATATCATCTTCTTCTTCCCCAATCTGCAAAGTTAAAGAAAGATAAAAGAAGAAAACTTTAGGTTATTCAAGCATTTGTCTAAGCAAATTCATAATGTAGTTGTAACAACCCGAAATTTAGTGGTGTTGGAAAATGTAATTTTGAAACCGCATTTCAGTAAACCTAGTCTACAAATATAAAATAAAAAATATTTACGGAGTCATTATAAAAATATATTGACATTCAGTTAAGTTAGTCGAAACAGTAGTTAGGTAAGGCCCAAGGACTAAATTGTAAAAGTCCAATTGTATAGAGTTTTAATTAGGAAAAGGCTTGGGGACTTGGATAACAATTATCCAAAGGATCCAAATGGTAAATAAACCAAAATTTAACATGTTATAGTGGATGATAATGATGATGATAATTTAGTTTAAATTAATAGTAAATTAACTAAATAAAGTATAATTAAACTTGTTAATTAAAATTAAACTAAACTAATTAACCTATATAAGAAAATGTTCATCATCTTCTTCCATCAAACATCCAAGCTTGAGAAACCAAAACTCAATTTTTGGAACGTAAAACAATTGATCAAAATTCAAGTAAGTCTCTAAGCCTTTTTCTTTTGATTTTTATAGATTTTTTTTTATCATGGTAGCTTGATTTAGCTAGCCCATGTATCAAGTTGTTTAATTTTTAAATTTTTAGCAAGTTACCATTGTTAAGAAATTGATGAATTAGACTAGAAATTGATAGAAATTAAACTTAGATAATGAAAATGACTAAATTGTAAAGCTTAATAAGCTTAATTGTTAATTTTGTTACATTAGGGATCAAATTTAATAAAATTAAAACCTATTATGAAATTATGCTAGGAATAGAAATTTTAGGGTCCTTAGTGAGTAAATTTGAAATCAAATTTTAATGCGAAGCTTTGTATTGAAAGTTATGCTTTTCTCGAATTTAGGGACTAAATTGAATAAAATGAAAAATATGCTTGCCTTGATGTTTGAATGCGAATTGATGGAAATTGCTATGATTTATTATTGTGTTATCGTACGTAGCTAACATCAGCACTGAGCCATCGAGAAAGGAAAAGCGAGAGTTGTTGATGAGTGACATGAAAATTTCGATTTGTACTTTTATGATTAAAGATAGATTTAATTGCATGATTGGACATCAAGGTGAGTGTATAATTGTCTTATGAACTGATTTTCTGTGTTTGTTATTGAATATTGTGATAATAGACTAACTTGAATTAAATGAAAAGTATGTATGAATTTGTGGAAAATAACGTGTAGTATGAGAATGAATTGAAAATATATCTGACAAAGCTCGATTAATAATAACGCGACAAATGATAAATGATAAAAAGTGTTACTTATATGCTTAAAATGAATGTGGAATGCATTTACCTGAATTATATGAATGTTATAGATGTATGAGATAATCACATGCCCGATAATGCTTGAAAAATATTTAAATCCCGGTTGAATAAATGGAAAATCGATGGATATGTGGTTTCTCGAAATGAATGAGGTCCTGTATTTGTTGCTGACAGGATTCAGCTCAGACGAGTCATTACAGAAAGGATTTAGCTCAGACAGGTAATCATGATATAAGTCCTCTCGAGCATATGTTATGGTGTAACACCCCGAACCTAGCCCAGACGTTATGGCCGAATTCGGCGTGTCACATTGAAGTGTTATTACAGAAACTTTAGTGAGTTAAGTTCTTTGCTTTTACAAAATCGTGTCAAAATGTTTTACCAGTTTAATTGCCTTTGACATGCTAAACTGTTTAAGATTTGTGGAAGCTTTTAAACCTTGAAGTTGAAACAGGTGTTTTTGAAAAACAATTATTATTTTGGAAACACGATTTCTCAAAACTAGCAATTTTAAGTAAATATGTATAAAAGCCCAATTAAAAATTATAACCCATAAATGGCCTTATTACAAAAACATAAACCCAAAATGAAACTTTAAGTAGGAATAAAATCAAATGTAAAATAATTGCAGTCGTGTGGTCACCTCCGAGTCCCTCGTAGCACCAAACCGCCTATAGCTGGGGATTACCTGCACAATCAAAGAGAAAGAGTGAGTTTACGAAAACTTAGTGTGTAATCCCCTATTAGTCGATCAATATACAACATGCAGTAACAGTCTGGGCCTCAACCCTATTCAGAAATAGTTCACAGTGGGCCTTAGCCCAATACAATAACAAAATAGTACAGTAATGCAACCCATCCCAATCCAGCCAACACACCACTCCGTACTACAAACACACCATGTGGGGACAAAGTCGACCCACCTAGCCAACACACTAATATCGCAGCAAAGCTGCCAGTAATAATATCGCAGCAGAGCTACCAATAGCAATAACGCAGCAAAGCTGCCAAGATTAGTATATGTGGCAAAGCCACCAGTAATAGTACACTTCCTCCTCAACAGAATCCCAACCCCATGCAGAATGTCATGTCATAAATCATACGTGTATGAAAAATGTCATGCCCAGTCAAATCATAGCACAGATCAGTCATTTACCCTCAAAGGGTAAAATAGTCATTTTACCCTATAGGGGTGTTTTGGTCATTTTACCTACCTTGGGGTCTAGGTACTCTTCTCGACCCATCAGAAGGTCTACAGTCGCCTTGAGCGACTCGTACAGCCTTAATGATCCTAATAGTGTAAATGGGCCAAGTAGGCCCACACGCTCATGTGGCCCATTTAGCCCAGATTCAGCCATGGCTATGCAAATCACACAGCCCAACCCAGTATTTTCCACGTATCATGGATTTCATCCATGTGGAGCCAATGAGCCCATTGGGCCCACACTACCCATTTCAGCCCAACATGGCCAAAAATAGCCTAAACTCATGAGAACGCTCATGGTGGCCTCTGCAGTCTTATGCCCATGATTCGTGGGCTTGGTTTACTATACGAGCGATCGCACGCTCGTGTGGCCTAAATCGCTGTTCCTTCGGCTTTTCAGCTTTTTGGGTTTTGCCGTTTTATAGTTGGAAGGAGGTGTGATTACACACATTTTATGGGTTTGAAGTTGAAACGCTTCCAAGATCAAACACCAATCAACAATCGCAACCTCCTCTGGCCCCAAACCACGTATTCTTTCCAATGCTATAACCTTCACAAGAACTACTAACTGATTCATAAGAATCTACAATCCCTCATGAATATATACTATGCTTAAAGCATCTACCACGAATCCAAAAGATCCCTTGCAAGGGAAAAGTAATTGGCCTACACCTTGGTTAAGGAAAACGAGCCTCTAGCAACATTCGAACGAAAAAGAAGATATTAGATGAACTTATCCCCAAGGCAAACAAAGAGAATACAACCTTTTAGCCTAAGAGATACAAAAGCTGAGCCTAGAGAAATAAGTCGACAAAAATTCAGCTTGAGTAACTACTTACCAATAAATCGAAAAGATTTTGACAGAACCCTCGCAAGAAACAGTGAGGAAAGAAGAGAATAAGGTGTTTAGGACGTAACAGATTCAGCCAACACAAGAAGAGCAAAAGTTTAAAGAGAGGGAGAAAAAAGGTAATCAACCACAAGCAAGGCTAAAACTGAAGAAGGGTTTGTGAAAGAAAGAACAGGTAGTATTCGGCCCAGGTATGAAGACAAGAAAAGACGATTGAAGAAAATAGAATAAGGAAGAGAAGTCTATCAACAGAATTTGGCTGTCAACAAGCAACACTACTGAAGAGTGAAAACAAAGAGCAAAAAAGGTAGTAGCTATCGAACCAAAAGGAGAGCAAAATTTCAGTCACTAAGCAAAAAGAATCCCGAAAAACCCATAGAACCGAAACTTTTGAGGGAGAACTACCTCAGCCGAAACTCCTATGCACACAATCCACTTTCGGTACAACTCCACTCCACCTCAAAACTTCTCTTTTTCCTCCCCTTAATCCTCTCCAAAAATCTCTCTACCTTATCCTACTCAACCGCCTATTCAAACTCCCATGACCAATTCAACCTCAAATTCTCAGTTGAATTCCACTACCTACATAGCTCAAGTAGCAAAATAATTACTCCATTACGCAACCCAGGACTAGAACTCAAGTCCCCCAGTAGAAGTAACACGCACCTTGCCACTAGACCACACGCTCTCTTTGTGTCATAAAACAAGCATTATTATTTATAAGGCCTATATGACAGTGTCCAGATTCATTTAAGAACATTAGTAAAATTTTTGCAAAAGCCAAGACTTGAACCCAGGCTTCTCAAACACTCCCAAACCCACTGAAATCACCAAGCCAATAATGCCAACATATCATTTGTGTCAAATAATACAAAATTAAAAACTCTAAATTTTTGGGGTGTTACAACTCTACCCTCTTAAAAGAAATTTCGACCTCAAAATTTACCTGATCAGAAAAAATGAGGGTATTGTTGTCGCATAGCCTCCTCTGTTTCCCACGTGGCTTCCTCAGAGCTGTGATTACACCGAAGCACTTTAACCAGTGGAATAGATTTCCTCCTCAGTACCTTAACCTGTAATGGCTCCTCCCCGAACTTTAGATTTGGCCTAACGTCGATTTCCTCGACTGGAACAATCTGTGTGGAATTAGAGCAATAACACCTTAGCATGGAGAAGTGGAATACATCATGAATTCAGTCCAACTCTGAAGGAAATTTAAGTCGATAGGCGACCGCTCCCACACGCTTCATTATACGATAATGCCCAATGAACCTAGGGCTTACCTTGCCCTTCCATCCAAACCTCAGAATCTTCTTCCATGGTAAGACTTTAAGAAAGACATAATCCCCCATAGAGTACTCAATCTCCTTACGTTTCAAGTTTGCATATGACTTCTGTCTATCTGACGTTGTTTTTAAATAGTCTCGAATTAGCTTAACCTTGTCTTCAGTATCAGAAACTATTTTAGGCCCCAGAGCTCGTCACTCACCCAACTCAGTCCAACACGTAAGAGTACGACACCTACGACCATATAATGCTTCGTACGGTGCCATCTGAATGTTGGACTAGTAGCTATTGTTATATGCGAACTCTGCTAACGGCAAGAAGTCTTCCCAACTGCCTCGAAAATCAATCACACAACTTCTTAGCATGTCCTCTAGTATCTGAATCACCCTCTCTAACTGACCGTCTGTCTAAGGATGGAACGCAATACTGAAGTCCAACCTTATACCCAGTGCCTCATGCAATCTCGTCCAAAACCAAGATGTGAATCGAGGATCCTTGTCAGATATAATGGAAACTGGTACCCCATGCAGTCTCACAATCTCAGCCACATATAACTTAGCCAACTTCTGCAGTGAATAATCAGTACGAACCATAAAATGGGAAGATTTAGTCAATCGGTCTACGATAACCCATACCGAATCCTTCTTAGTAGGCGTTAAGGGCAGCCTACTCACAAAATCCATGGTTACTCTCTCCCACTTCCAGAGTGGAATCTTAACTGGCTGCAATAAGCCTGAAGGCAGCTGATGCTCATCCTTAACTTGCTGCCATGTTAGACACTTACAAAATTGATAACTTCGAGCTTGAGTCTTTGCCACCAGTACAACTCACGAAGATCTCGGTAAAACTTGTTTCTGCCAGGATGCATATCATATGGACTATTATGCACCTCTTGCAGTATAGACTGCCTAAGATCCAAATCCCTCGGTACACAGATTCTCCCACAAAAACACAGTACCCCATCACTATTCAGTCCAAAATCTGAAATCTCCCCATTCTCAACTTGTCAAAAATGAGGAACCAGTGACCCATCCAGTAAGCTTACCCCTAATCTACTCAGTCCATGTCGGTTTAACTTGCAACTCAGCCAACAAGCTACCATCATCAAGCAAGCTGAGACGAGCAAACATCGCTCTTAAATTAGCTATAGCCCTACGGCTTAGTGCATCCGCTACCACGTTAGCCTTACTAGGATGGTATTCAATTGAGCAGTCATAATCCTTGAGCAACTCTATCCACCTTCGTTGCCTAAGTTTCAGCTCCTTCTAAGTGAGGAGGTACTTAAGGTTTTTATGAGTAGTGTAAATGATACACTTCTCACCATACAAGTAATGTCTCCAGATTTTTAGAGCAAAAACCACCGTGGCTAACTCCAAGTCATGCATAGGGTAATTTACTTCATGGGTTTTAAGCTAATGAGATGTGTAAGCAACCACCTTACCCTCTTGCATCAACACACAGCCCAAACCAACGTGTGATGCATCGCTAACAACAGTGAAGTCCTTCCCAGATTCTGGCTGTATCAAAACAGGGGCCTCAGTCAAAACCTTCTTCAGTTTCTCGAAACTTTCATGCTGCTTATCCATCCAATCAAACGGTACTTGCAGCAATCACCTCCACAAAGCGTCTGTTATATCCAACCAGACCTAGAAAACTTTGAATCTCAAATACGATCTTAGGTGGTTTCCAATCTAGAATAGCTTCAATTTTTTGAGGATCAACCCTAACCCCCTCGGCAGAAACCACGTGACCTAAAAATGTCACCTCGCGCAGCCAGAACTCACATTTGCTAAACTTAGCGTATAACTGATTCTCTGTCAAAACTTGCAGAACAACACGGAGATGCGCATCATCTTCTTCCTCAGTTCTCGAATATACCAGGATATCATCTATAAATACTATCACGAACCGATCCAGATAGGGCTGGAACACTCGGTTCATCAGATCCATAAAGGTAGCTGGTGCATTCGTCAGCCCAAACGGCATCACTAGGAGCTCATAATGACCATAACGAGTCCTAAATGCTGTCTTGTACGCGTCAGTCTCTTTAACTCTCAGCTGATGATACCCAGAACTAAGATCTATTTTGGAGAAAACCGAAGCTCCCTGCAGCTGATCAAATAAATCATCTATTCTAAGCAAAGGGTACTTATTCTTGATAGTCAATTTGTTCAACTACCGATAGTCGATGCACATATACATAGACCCATCCTTCTTCTTCACGAACAACACTGTTGCTCCGCACGGAGACATACTGGGTCGAATGAACCCTCAGTCTAGAAGTTTTTGAATTTGAACTTTTAACTCCACCAGCTCCTTCGGTGCCATCCTATAAGGGATGATGGACACTAGAGTTGTTCCAAGCAGGAGCTCAATACTAAACTCGACCTCACGGCATGGAGGCAACCCAGGGAGTTCATCAGGAAATACATCAAGAAAATCCTTAACAGTTCTAATACCTTCGACCGAAGAACCCTCAAAATCAGATACACCAATGTAGGCTAGAAACACCTCACAACCCTTGCGAACATATTTCTTAGCCCTTACTGCAGAGATTACTTTTGATAGATAGTCCCTTCGCTCCCCAATCACAACCACCTCCTCATCCTCAGTAGTTTTCAACACCATATGCTTAGCAGCACAAACCAAACTTTCACGGTATTTAATCAGCCAATCCATCCCCAAGATAAGATCGAATTCACCAAACTGTAGCTCCATCAAATCTGCTGGAAAAATTACCCCTTGCACCTCTAGAGGGACATTCGTGAACAACTTATCTACCCTTACTGACTGTCCCAGTGGAATTATCACAGTCATTTCACTAACAGTACTCACACACAAGATACCCAAGGTTCTAAACACAGTGCATGCGATGTATGAGTGCGTAGACCCAATATCGATCATAGCAGTATAAGGTACATTATGGATTAGGAACGTACTGATTATAACATCTAGGGCGTCTCCATCCTCTCAGCAATGTGCAGCGTATACTAGAGCTGGCTGCCTCGCCTCAATATTACCAGCACCTCCTCCAGGTGCTCCACGACCTCGTGCCATACCATTTCCACCCCTGGCCTGACAACGACCTCTTGGTGGCTACTGAACACCTCTAGCTGGCTGTACATAACCCTGTCCTATAGCTTATGTAACACCCATGACCCGTATCCATCACCGAAATGGATTAAGAGGTATTACCAGACCAAATCATAGCTATCATGCAATCACATAATCATATAGGTCATTTTCATACTTGTATAAATATACAAAGTGATTAGCTAATTTACAAATAGAACTTGCATCATTAATCATTTTGTATACACATCTATACCAAAAATTTCAAATTTATCTTACTCAGCATAAAATATAATAATATATATACAGATTTAGTAAGATAAAACATGGTCAAACAAATTTATAATTTCATCTAAATAATTAAATGTTTGACTTCTAACTCACATAACATTTTAATATTGTTAATTCTTTCTTGCATAAAAATGAGTGCCATTTTACCTATTTATTTAATAATAACCAACCTATTATTTTCTTAACATATCATTTGCGCATAAGTGTAAAACAAATGAATCTTTAAAACCAATTCAAAAGACCTACATCGTTCTCACTCAAATTCATTATTCAAGCATACATATATGCATTTCTAAATACATTCAACTTAATCAAGATATACATAATACATATGACTATAGTCTATCATTTATACAATTATTATACCAAATCACATTAGTCATTTCATCTTGCATATATCAAATACTCCACATATATAAATTATGCATATATCAAATAACATCCATTACTTACCTTATGTTGAATGCAGATAACCAAGCATTTTCTAACACATACCAAGTACACAACATATTATATACATTGGCCGAATCATCAAAACCAAAAAAATATATATAGAACCACAAGTTAATCATAGCATGAAACCGAAATTAACTTCATAAACAAAGCCATTTTCGCATGGCTTTTAGTTATATAAATGCTTCAAAATTTAACATACACATATTATCCTATACATGCCATATATTTGAGATTTAATTTTTTTTTAAAAAGTACTAAAAATGAACGATAGAATGGATGACTTCACAGACAATCCCCGAGCACGTAACGACCTCCAAAATCTAAAAAAAAAAATTATAAAAAAAACATATACGAAGTAAGCTAACTTAGCTTAGTAACCTTAAGCAAATTAAACAATTAATGTATAATAACATCTCAATTACTAAATCATTTCAATTAAATAAATCAACTTATACATTTGTAATCACATATAATTTCAAGCTTTTAATTCCATACGTATATAGCATATACTTTTATAGAACAATTTCTCCTTGGCCGAATATACATGTATACCTCATCAATATATTCTCAAATTTCAAAACCATATTGTCTTATATAATCGAATATACATATATTTGTAGACATATATTCATCACTCAAACTTTAACATTACTTCCATACACAACTATAAGGCCAAATATATTTCTCATATTAACACATATACTACAACAACTTCATGTATCCTTTTTCATCACATATCAAGAAATCAATTCATCCTATTTTCAAATAGGTAACCAACTATCATGTACCTGATTGTTTTAGCTCATTTAACATATTCAATTATCACATCAGCATAAAGGCTTTTAGGCATAAACTTATAATAATTTACTGGCATAAAGCTTGATAGGCCTAAGCCTGTATCACACACCGGCACAAGGCCTGCTAAATTCAAAGCTTGATTTTATACACCGGCAATAAGCCCGCTAGGCATAAAGCCTGATTTAATTCACCAGTACATGTAACACCCCGTACCCGAGACTGTTGCCGGAGTCGAACACGAGGTGCTAACAGACATAATACATTTATTTTCACAGTCCATTTGAAAATTTTCCAGACAAGCTGGTTACTGCATCACTGTCGCCTTAAAAATCATATCTTGAGTTTCAAAACTCGAAAACCAGTTTCGTAAATTTTTCCTGAATCTAGACTCATATGTTCATCTACAAATATTTTTCTAGAATTTTTGCTCGAGCCAATTAGTACAGTTTATTAGTTAAAGTCCCCCCTGTTTCAGGGTTCGACTACACTGACCTTTGCGCATTACGACTTGGATATCTCCCTGTACAGGGCTTCAATACTGATGCCGTTTGTTTCTAATGAAACTAGACTCAACAAGGAATCTATAAATATAAAGAATGACTTATAATTATCTCTGGCTAATTTATAATGAATTTCCAAAGTCGGAACAGGGAATCCAGAAACCGTTCTGGCCCTGTTTCACGAAAACTTTAACATCTCATAATATATTGTTCATATGACCGTTCCGTTACTTTCCTATGAAAATAGATTCATCAAGGTTCGATTACATAATTTATTCACTATTTAATACCATTCCTACTATTTTTAGTGATTTTTCACATCCACATCACTGCTGCTGCCAGCATCAGCCTTTAGGGTAAACTTTACCTATTACATAGTTTCCATGATTCAACTAGCCCTTTAGCATATATAGCATAAAATATGATCATGATTAACCATTCCAATGGCTAATCGTTCCCAAATATTTCCATACCTATTAATGAACATCATACAAGACGATTATAATATTAAGCTCAAAGTGTATATAAGCCATTTTCGCATGGCTATCCAAATTTATACAAAACCAAAGGGTCCATGACCAACAACAAAAAGGGTAGTCCTATACATGCCATTTCAAAGTTCAACCAAAAGTGTACCAGAAGGGGCTTTGATAGTGTGGGAGACTTCGACTTCAATAATCCCGAGTCCGATAGCTGACGAACCAAAATCTATAAAACAGAAATTCATAGAACGGAGTAAGCATTTAATGCTTAGTAAGTTTTGAGCAATGAAATTAAGCACAATTGAAGTATGGCATTCATATAACTAAACGGATAATTCCATATATACATATTCTCAAATCATTCCTACTTCACATTCCAACCCCTATATTCATACATAAGGGATCATCTTAGTCAAAGGCCGGAAGCTCATTACTCGACTGAGCGAATAATATTCGAAAGAAATCAACTATTCCAATGCACATACGAAACATACCTCATTGTTGGGATTTTACGAGCGTATTAATTGAAATTATTACAGCAAGATCGCTCATTCCCAAATCACGTACCTTCGGAATTTAACCGGATATAGCTACTCGCTCAAATGCCTTCGGAACATAGCCCGGTTATAGTAACTCGCACCAATGCCTTCGGGACTTAGCCTGGATTTGGTAACTCGCACAAATGCCTTCGGGACTTCGCCCGGATTTGGTAACTCGCACAAATGCCTTCGGAACTTAGCCCAGATTTAGTAACTCGCACAAATGCCTTTGGACTTAGCCCGGTTATCATCCGAATATCCATACACATATCAATAAATCATGACACATCTATATTTCATTTTCATAACTAGGATTCAATCACAAGTCGCTTATCGAGCATAATCATTTTCGGCTCAATAGCCACATACAAAGAGCATGATTTTGGTTTGCTTAAAACATGATCTAATCAAATCATAATCTAAGTTCCATTACTCGAAAACTTACGTCAGATGTGGTCGAACGTTTTCGGCGGCTATTCGATAACTTTTTCCTTCCCCTTATCCAACTGTGGTCCTCTAAGCTCTTGAGCTAATTCAAACAAATTTAACTTATTAAAGTCTCATTATGCTAGCTTATGGCCGAATATGACAAGGAGCTTGATAGGTCATATGGCCAACTTTTAGCTCAAATACACAATGGTCATGCGCATTTTTAATCACATTAAGCAATTTAACACAATTCATTTGGACATCAAAAGAGAACCTCAAGGTACTTAGCCCATATATACATTAGGCATTAAAGTCACATATATATATGGAAATCATGAATCAAACTCAACATTTTAGCCCCCACTCTCTTTTAGCCGATTACCTAAGCCAAGATAAAGGCATCAATATGCTTGCCTCTAACCGAACACATGCAACAACAACCTACCTCATGTGGCCGAATATACATGTCTAGGTTGAGGCCGAGTATATGCTTAATACTTCCAACAAATATGGTTACTTGTATTGACTACATACCATTTTGTTTCAAATTCAAAACTCGGCTAATACACATATACACACTAGTAAATCAAACACTAACATTTGCACTTCACCTTACTACCATTTCTCATCTAAATAACGTGAACAACAACCACATTTCTCTTCTACTTCCTACCATGGCCGAATGCATCACAACACCATACCATTTCAATTTTGGTCATGGTTAAACAAAGAACTTAATGTCTCACTCAAAAATGCTAAAAAGAAGATTCAAGAGTCATCAATTCGCCATCACATGCATCATTACAAAGCTTCACTTTTAGCATGGAAATGACATCAACACAAATCCACCTTAGCCGAATATCATCTCCATGACATAGTAAAGATTTGAACCATGGGCTAGTTAGAACTCAAGCTAACTACTAAAACATGCATGAATCTCATGGCACAACATCAAACCTACCTTAACCTAGATACAAGTATGGCCGAACCTCTTCCTAAGCCTCTTCCAATCCGATCATGAAGCAAGAGCTCCTTCCTTCTTCCTTAGAACTTTCGGCCAAAAGAAATGAAAATGGATGGACACTTTTTTTTTGTTTTCTTTTCTTCTTTCTCTAGTCACGGCAATGGGGGGCAACCACACACATTTTTTTGTCATCATTTACCTTCCATTATTATTTTATCATTTCTAACATAAACCATTAACACAACATGTTTTATGACATGTTTTGCCATCACCCTTTGTGATGGCCGGCCACTAGTAATTAAATGGGGGAAAATTGACATGCAAGTCCTCCCTTTTGATTACATGCACTATTAGATCCTTATAGATTAGCCTATCACATTTCAAAAGTGTCACACAAGTCCTATTGACTAAATTCACATGCAATTTACTAAATCAAAACTTAAAACTTTCACACATTCATAATCACATATTTTAGACAATAAATATCATATTCAAATAATTCGGTGACTCGGTTTAGCGGTCCCGAAACCGCTTTCCGACTAGGGTCACTTTAGGACTGTCACAACTCTCCCCCACTTAAGAAATTTTCGTCCCCGAAAATCTTACCGGTAAATAGGTTTAGGTATCGGTCTTTCATAGATTTCTCGGGTTCCCAAGTAGCTTCTTCTATCCCGTGTTTGAGCCATAACACTTTTACTAAAGGAACCTTTTTGTTTCGTAACTCTTTCACTTCACGAGCTAGGATACGAATCGGCTCTTCTTCATAACTCATGTCGGATTGAATTTCAACCTCTGATGGATTAATTACGTGTGACGGATCAGATCTATAACGTCGAAGCATTGAAACATGAAAGACGTCGTGAATCTTTTCAAGTTTAGGGGGCAAAATCAATCTATACGCAACTGGACCAACTCGTTTGGAGATTTCGTACGGCCCAATGAATCTCGGACTCAATTTGCCCTTACGGCCAAATCTGAGTATCTTTTTCCAAGGTGAAACCTTAAGAAACACTTTGTCTCCCACCTGATACTCAATGTCTTTTCGTTTCAAATCCGCGTACGACTTCTGCCGATCTGTGGCTGCCTTCAGACTTTCACGGATTACTTTTACTTTCCGTTCAGCATCTTTAATCAAATCAACTCCGAAAATTTTACTTTCACCGAGCTCGGTCCAAAACAATGGTGTACGGCATTTACGCCCATACAAAGCCTCGTAAGGTGCCATCTTAATACTTGATTGAAAACTATTGTTGTAAGCGAATTCAATCAAAGGTAAATACCGCTCCATGAACCACTAAACTCGAGGATGCAACATCTCAACATATCCTCAAGTATCTGAATTATCCGCTGGGATTGACCATCGGTTTGTGGATGAAAAGCGGTGCTAAAATGCAGCTTGGTACCCAAAGCTTCTTGCAATTTCTTCCAAAATCGCGAGGTGAATCTCGGATCTCTATCCGACACAATAGAAATCGGTACCCCGTGTAATCTCACAATCTGAGAAACATACAATTCAGCTAGTTTATCCAATGAAAAATCCATACGTACGGGGATAAAATGAGCTGACTTAGTCAGTCTATCAACAACAACCCAAATCGCATCTTTCTTACTTGTCGACAATGGCAACCCAGATACAAAATCCATCGTGACTCGATCCCATTTCCATTCAAGTATCATGATTGGCTGAAGTAAACCTGTAGGTACTTGATGTTCTGCCTTCACTTGCTGACATACTAAGCACTTCGAAACAAAATCGGAAACGTCTCGTTTCATACCATGCCACCAAAACTGGCATCTCAGATCGTTGTACATTTTCGTACTCCCCGGGTGAATTGACATTCGGCTACAATGAGCTTCGTTCAGAATCATCGAAATGAGTTCTGAATTTCTTGGAACACACAAGCGACCTTTGAACCTCAAACAATTGTCATCATCGATTTGAAACTCTGATTCCATATTCGGAACACATTCAGTCCGTTTTGCAACCAATTCATCATCGACTTTCTGAGCTTCACGAATTTGATGAATCAATAATGGTTTGGCCTTTAATTCAGCTACTAACACATTGTCGGGTAGAACAGACAAGTGTACATTCATCGCTCGTAAAGCAAACAGTGATTTTCGGCTTAAGGCGTCCGCAACCACATTAGCCTTTCCTGGGTGATAATCAATGACAAGCTCATAATCTTTCAACAACTCAAGCCAACGCCTTTGTCTCAGATTCAAGTCTCTTTGAGTCATCAAATATTTGAGACTTTTGTGATCCGAGTATACATGGCACTTCTCACCAAATAAGTAATGTCGCCATATTTTCAAGGCGAACACAATGGCAGCTAGTTCAAGATCATGGGTCGGATAATTTTTCTCATGTGGCTTTAATTGTCTCGACGCATAGGCCACAACTCGACCTTCTTGCATCAATACGCAACCCAACCCAAGTAGGGATGCATCACTATAAATGACGAACTCCTTGCCCGATTCGGGCTGCACTAGAATTGGAGCTTCAGTCAAATAAGTTTTTAGTTGATCAAAACTTTTCTGACATTTTTTCGTCCATTCGAACTTAACATCTTTCTGAAGTAGTTTCGTCATCCGTGTGGCTATCATCGAGAAACCTTTTACAAACCATCGGTAGTAACCGGCAAGTCCCAAAAAGCTCCAAACCTCAGTAATATTTCTCGGAGGCTTCCAGTTAAGTATGGCTGAAATTTTGCTCGGATCAACTCGAATACCCGATGTGGATACCACATGACCCAAGAAGCTAACCTCTCTTAACCAGAACTCACACTTACTGAACTTAGCATATAACTGCTTATCCCGTAAAATTCGCAACACTAATCTCAGGTGCTCAACATGTTCGGTCTCATCTCTTAAATAGACCAAAATGTCATCAATAAACACAACTACGAACCGGTCCAAATACTGTCTAAAGATCCGATTCATCAAATCCATAAATACCGCAGGGGCATTAGTGAGCCCAAACGGCATCACTAAGAACTCGTAGTGACCGTATCTCGTTCTGAAAGCAGTTTTGGGTATATCCGAATCTCGAATTCGCAACTGGTAATAACCCGATCTCAAATCTATCTTTGAAAACACTGAGGCTCCCTTTAGTTGATCAAACAAATCGTCAATACGTGGCATCGGATATTTATTCTTTATTGTCACCTTATTCAGCTGACGATAGTCGATGCACAACCTCATGGTTCCATCATTCTTTTTCACAAACAATACTAGTGCACCCAAGGTGAGAAACTTGGTCGAGCGAAACCCCTATCCGTCAACTCTTGCAATTGAGCTTTCAATTCTTTTAACTCGGTTGGTGCCATACAGTATGGAGCTATCGAAATCGGTGTAGTCCCAGGTACAAGCTCAATACCAAACTCTACCTCCCGAACAGGTGGTAAACCCGGTAATTCTTCGGGAAAAACATCCAGGTATTCGCAAACCACCGGCACAGATTCAGGTTTCTTTTCAAATTCTTTGTCATCAAGTACATACGCAAGGTATGCTTCGCACCCCTTTCTTACATATTTCTGAGCCAACATTGATGATATTACAGCTGGCAACCCTTTAAGTCCGTAGACTCAACTTGGATTATCTCATTATTTGCGCACCTCAAATCAATAGTCTTGCTTTTGCAATTCACAACCGCATCATGCACGGTCAACCAATCCAAACCAAGAATAACATCAAATTCATCAAACGGAAAAAGCATCAAGTCCGCCGGAAAACAGGAACCTCGATAAACTAGGGGACATTTCTTACACACTTTGTCGACAAGCACGTAATGACCCAAGGGATTTGACACCCGAATTACGAACTCAGTAGACTCAATAGGTAGAGTCTTACTGGATGCTAAGGTTTCACATATATAAGAATGAGTAGAACCAGGGTCAATCAAAGCAATCACATTAGTATCAAAGAGAGTAAAAGTACCGGTAATAACATCTAGCGAGGAAGCATCCTCGCGTGCGCGTATAGCATAAGCCTAGATCCTCTCTGACCACCACTAGCATTGCCCGTATTTCTAGATGGTCTACCTCGAGCAGTGGTAGCACCCGATTTCTCACTCTGATTTACATTCTGTTCAGACAACCTCAGGCAATCTTTAATAAAGTGGTCAATTGACCCGCACTTGTAACAGGAGCGGTCATGGAATCTACAACTCCCCGAATGCCATTTACCACAATACTGGCACTCCGCTCTGTCTCGACGATCAGTTCCAACACTGGCGACCGAAGTGACTCGTGCACTCACAGGGGGTCGATCGCGATCTCGTCTAGAAAAGCCCGAAGTGTTTCTAGATCGGCCTAAATCATCTCTAATTTCTTCGATGACTGTTGAAAGGGCCTCCCCGAAGACCTCTTACGAAACTCCTTTGCTTCCATATCAGCTTTTCTTTTCTCCATACTGAGCTCCTCAGCTTTGCAAGCTCGCTCGACGAGTACCACAGATTCTCCGATTTCTAAAATGCCAACATACAACTTTATGTCATCATTCAGTCCATCTTCGAAACGTTTGCACATCACAGCTTCTGAAGAATGCATTCTCGCACGTACCGGCTAAGCCTCACAATTTTCGTTCATAGTCGGTAACCGACATGGAACATTGTTTGAGCTCAAGAAATTCCTTTCGTTTTTGGTCGATGAATCTCTGACTGATATACTTCTTTCGAAACTCGTTTGGAAGAACTCCCAAGTTACTTGCTCTCTGGGCACAACAGAAGTCAACGTATTCCACCAATAGTAGGCAGAATCACGTAGCAAGGAGATAGTACACTTTAGGCACTCATTGGTGTGCAAGATAGCTCATCGAGTACCCGGATAGCGTTGTCCAACCAAAATTCAGCTTGCTCGGCATCATCGTTGTCCGTAGCTTTAAATTCAGTAGCCCCGTGTTTTCAGATTCTGTCACTGGGGGCTTATTTGACCTTATTTGGTCAGTTACCGGAGGTATTGTAGGTGCGGGGGTGGCATTAGTCGGGAATGGAGGTTGTGGAACAGCCGTATTAGTTCGAATGTATGGTTGAACCAATCATTCATCACGCTATAGAAAGCTTGTCTAGCTTCATCATTCGGATTACTAGCAATAGGTTGAGAGTCCGCCGGAGCTGTCCTTGTGCGGGAGCAGGCGCTACACTCTCAAGATCATCAGCTACCGCTCGGTCGGGATCGGATCCATTACTATAAATACACACATTTGCAAATGTCAGAATCACCACACTATCAAATAATCACATAATGGCATGTATAGCTAGACCCAAACGTAGTACGGTAGTCCTGAATCGACTAATCGTAGCTCTGATACCAATTAATTGTAACACCCGTACCCGAGACTGTTGCCGGAGTCGAACACGAGGTGCTAACAGACATAATACATTTATTTTCACAGTCCATTTGAAAATTTTCCAGACAAGCTGGTTACTGCATCACTGTGGCCTTAAAAATTATATTTTGTGTTTCAAAACTCGAAACCAGTTTCGTAAATTTTTCCTGAATCTAGACTCATATGTTCATCTACAAATATTTTTCTAGAATTTTGGTTGAGCCAATTAGTACAGTTTATTAGTTAAAGTCCCCCTGTTTCAGGGTTCGACTACACTGACCTTTGCGCATTACGAATTGGATATTCCCTGTACAGGGCGTCATATGATGCCGTTTGTTTCTAATGAACTAGACTCACAAGAATCTATACATATAAGTAATGACTTATTTCTCTGTTAATTATAATGATTCCAAATTCGACAGGATCCAGAACCTTCTGCCCTGTTCATGAACTTAAATCTCATAATATACTGTTATGACCGTTCCGTTACTTTCATATGAAAATAGATTCATCAAGGTTCGATTACATAATTTATTCACTATTTAATACCATTCCTACTATTTTTAGTGATTTTTCACATCTACATCACTGCTGCTGCCAGCATCAGCCTTTAGGGTAAACTTTACCTATTACATAGTTTCCATGATTCAACTAGCCCTTTAGCATATATAGCACAATATGATCATGATTAACCATTCCAATGGCTATCGTTCCCAAATATTTCCATACCTCTTAATGAACATCATACAAGACGATTATAATATTAAGCTCAAAGTGTATAAGCCATTTTCGCATGGCTATCCAAATTTATACAAACCAAAGGGTCCATGACCAACAACAAAAAGGGTAGTCCTATACATGCCATTTCAAGTTTAACCAAAAGTGTACCAAAAGGGGCTTTGATGTGTGGGAGACTTCGACTTCAATAATCCCGAGTCCGATAGCTGACGAACCAAATCTATAAAACAGAAATTCATAGAACGGAAGTAAGCATTTAATGCTTAGTAAGTTTGAGCAATGAAATTAAGCACAATGAAGTATGGCATTCATATAACTAAACGGATAATTCCATATATACATATTCTCAAATCATTCCTACTTCACATTCAACCCTATATCATACATAAGGATCATCTTAGTCAAAGGCCGGAAGCTCATACTCACTGAGCGAATAAATTCGAAAGAAATCAACTATTCCAATGCAAACGAAACATACCTCATTGTTGGGATTTTACGAGCGTATAATTGAATTATTACAGCAAGATCGCCATCCAAACAGTACCTCGAAATTTAACCGGAATAGCACCGCTCTCCGGCGCGTATATAATGCCTTTCATGCCCGAGTAATGACGCTTCGGACTCAGTAACTCGCACAATGCCTCACTTAGCCCGGATTTAGTAACTCGCCACAAAATGCCCTTTGGGACTTAGCCTGGTTATCATTGCGGAATAATCCATAACCAACATATCAATAAATCATGACACATCTATATTTCATTTTCATAACT